>NC_057797.1:234281133-234289172 GCF_018294505.1 Triticum aestivum | reverse complement strand
TCGCCGCCGCCCCGTCGGACCCCACCGCCACCAACGCCGCCGCCTCGCCGGAGCCGCCGCCGCCGTCCCGCCGCCCGAGGTTTACCTCGATCCCGCTACCGGTTTTCTTGGAAAAACCGTTCGGTTTTCGTCGGTTTTTTTGTTTCGTTTTTTCTTTAGATCGGTTTTTTCCGGTTTAGGCTAATTAGCAAGCGTTCTCTCGTTCGTTCGTTTTAACCAACGCGTTCTTCATTTAGATTCAGTTAACGAACGTTCGTTCATTAAACTGTTCATCGTTTTTCTTTTTCTCGGATTAAATCCACGATTTTCTGATCGCGATTTCTGATCCAATTTTCGTTTTAGTTTATCTTTTCGCTCGTTTATCGGAATCATGCGATTCAAGCGCCTGGAGTTTCGTCTCGAAACTCTCTTGCCGCTTAACCAACTTAAACAAGTTTTTGCTTCTGTAAAAATTTCCTTAGATCCAGAGTAGTAAACGAAGCCTGTTTCTTTTGCCGTTTGTTTTTTGTTGCTTCGTTCGATTCGAATGTTTTTGCCAACCGGAGTTCTTAAGTTGAACTTTCTGGTTAAATCTCTTATTTGAGTTTTACCTGTGCATTAGTTGAGTACTTATTGTGTGCTTGTTTGTTTGCGATAGAGTACCTGGAGTGCGCCGCTTGTTACTTCGAATCGCTAGGTTTCCCGATCATCAGCAAGGCAAGTAACACTTTGATCATACCTCCTACTACCCAGTTTTATTGCATTAGATCAATCCTTACACATTGCATGATTAGGATCTAATTAAATTGTGGGTTTGGGAAGTAGTTGAGGTAGTACCTATTACCTGTCTAATTATCAAACCTTTGGGAGTTACTTCTACGTTTGCTTATTATTGCTATGCTATGCTAGTAGACGTGGATTGGGTGAGTGTATCCATGACAGATGTGAGCTTTGTTAATTAATGGTTTCCTCAAGGCGGCAACCTAAACACACATCTGGGTGGATTGAGGCACCTGGGTATTTCAGGATTGCCTGTTTTCTTTTGGACCGCCACCCAGGCTCAAAGGGATCATGAGATTATTCATGCTAGAAACTTCCGTGTGCAGCCACAAGCTATTATGGGCTCTAGCATGGTTGACTAAGTCGTGCGAACTCTTACAGTGGTAGACTAGTAGATGTAGGGGATGTAGGTGGTACGGTCTACCCATCGTAAGGTGCTAGCGCTTCTGAAAGACTATGTCTCGGTCATCCGTTTCTCAAACACCGTGTAGTGCGAGAAACCAAACGGAGGCGATCGAGTCTTGTGGGGAAAAGTGCACAAACCTCTGCAGAGTGTATAAACTAATCATGGTTAGCCGTGTCCCCGGTTATGGACATCTTGAGTATCTAGTACCTGGATTATCATGTGAATCTCAACATGTTACTCTAAAGATTAATTTTGTTGGGTTTGTTTAATGATGATGTTTAATTGGGATTGAGAATGTTGTCAACCATTCTCAAAGTTTAACAACCACCATAATAGTAAAATGAATTTATTCCTTTGCAGTAGGGGAAAATTGGCTTTACGCAAAACTGTAACCATAGAGCTTTCCACCAGCCAAATATGCATATAGTATAGATGTTTCATTCCATTATTCTCTATGTGTTACATTGCCAGCATATTCCATGTGTTGACCCGTTTTCGGGCTGCAACGTTAATGTTGCAGACTTTTTAGACGATGATTAAGGAGTTTTAGGTCGTGGTTCTATACTCAGTGATGCCGTTGGAGTTGATGGACTCACTTATCTTCCAAGCCTTCCACTGTTATCGTTATTAGATGGCCTTAAGCCATTTTTATTGTAATAAGTTATCTTTGGAGACACTCGATGTAATAAGTGTGTGATCGATACTCTGCTATAAATCCTTCAAGTACTGTGTGGTGTCAGCATTACTGATCCAGGGATGACACCGGAGCACAGAGATTGGACCGTTTGTGGTCTAGTCGCTACAAGATGGTATCAGAGCACACGCTGACTGTAGGACATGACCACTAAGCTAAAGACCTAGATCACTACTCACTCTCTTCTCTTCTGACCTCTCATCTTTTCTACTCTTTTAGGATGGCGGATGCAAGGAACAAGTTCACTCAACCGGATGAAGATACACCCTTTGGACGTCACTTGAAGGAAGTCACTAGATACCTGAACATAGGAGTACCAAGCTTCACCGGAACCTACAACGCCACCTTACCTGAAGAAGAGCGCTGGATGATTCAAGTTCAAGTTCCAGGAAGGACGTTCATGCAAGTCACTGAGCCCATAGAGTTTTCTTTCGATGCACCAACCTGGAGTCTAGGAAAGAGCATGGCAGCTCACATCGCCATGGGACGCATTGGAGAAGTCTACTGCAATGATCTCAAGGATACTATCTACCAGATTTGTGGGCGCCGAGATGAGCACTGGGAGATGATCAGCACCAGAAAGGATAGATCAATTGCAGTTTTTATCCAGGAGTTAAACCAGCACATTCGACGTTAGGAGAACCAGATGTGCGCCGACATGATAGACCTGAAGAAGGCAAGGACAAGAATCAAGGAACTAGAGGAAGAACTCAAGGCTACACGTGAAGATTTTGAAGAAGAAATTGAAGTATTAGTGGAAAAGAATGACGATTTGATCAAGAAGATTGGAATATTCATGGGAGACCCTACATTGGTACAAGAAGAGGAAGAACCCAAGGAGATTCGCCCGGAAGACTACATCATCATCGAGGACACCGACTCGGATCTAGATGATAGCGATGATGACTATGTTGATGAAGCTGGAGCAGATATCATGGAGTCTGCAACCGAAGAATATTTCTAGGAGACCACCCCAACAGTAGTAGTAGTCCACCATGTAAATATAGTAGCCCGAGCACTTTTGCGATAGTTAGCGATTGTATGCCCTTGTTTGGTTGATTGAATGAAGTGAATTGTTTGCTTTTGCCTCATGTGCATATGGGTAGTGTTTTCTCTTTAGGCCCCCTCTATTCTTAAATCTCATCCTTTTCTAAACCCTCAGATGCCTCCGAGACGTGACCCCGGATTTACCTTCCCACCGGAGCTCACTTAGTTGATCCAGCAGCAGAACATATTGATGCAGTTACTAGTCCGGAATCAGAACCAGGGGAACAACAACAACAACAACCCACCACCACCACCACCTGTTGATCACTTAGCCCGTTTTCTTAGGCTGAATCCGCCAGTGTTTTCCAGTAGCACCGAGCCAATAGTAGCAGATGATTGGCTCCGCAAGACAGCTAAAGAGTTGACCACAGCAGGATGCACTGATGCGGAGAAGGTGAAGTTTGTCACACATCAGCTTGAAGGACCCGCATCATCATGGTGGGAGAATTTCACAGCCACTTTCCCTATCGATACTATCACATGGGACTAGTTTCAGTAGGCTTTTCGTACTGCCCATGTTTCAGCAGGAGCTATGGCCATGAAGAAGCGAGAGTTTCACAACTTGCACCAAGGAGGACAGACAGTTGGCTAGTATGTGGAGGACTTTAGTAAGCTAGCACGTTATGCCACAGATGACGTTGCTACAGATGCAGCTAATCAGCAGAAGTTTCTGGAAGGACTGAATGATGAGTTGAGCATGCAGTTGATGGTAGCAACCTTCAACAACTACTAGGAGTTGGTAGATCGTGCTCTTATGATTGAAGGGAAGCAGCAGCAAATCGAGAATCGCAAGAGGAAGTATGCACAAGGAAAGTATAGTTCAGGAGCTCAGCAGAAGCCACGATTTACCCCTAGGCCGGGAGGACATTTTCAGCATACCCATGGAGGAGGTAGTTCGCACAATCACAATGGCCCCAGGAATGGTAATGGGAATGGAGGAAGCAACGGCCAGAACCGCACCAACCCATCAACCCCAGCCAAGAAAGACCTGAGCCAAGTCACTTGCTTTAAGTGCCAAAAGACCAGACATTATGCCAATGAATGTCCTGAATCCCAGAATGGAAATGGCAATGGAAGCTCTGGGAAGAAGCCGAACCCTTTCAACAGGGGACAGGTGAACCACCTTAACATGGAGGAGGTTTAAGAGCAACCGGATGCAGTAATCGGTAAGTTTTTGGTTAAGTCATTTACTGCACTCGTTCTTTTCGATACGGGTGCATCGCATTCATACATATCAAGGGGATTTGTGGATAAGTATAAACTGCCAACCCAAGCCCTTAGGTCCCCCATGTTAGTAACCTCACCTGGAGCAGAACATATGGCTAGTCTATGGTGTGATCGGTTACCATTAAGGATTGGTAACTATGTTTTTCCCTCGGACCTAATAGTATTGGAATCCCAAGGATTGGATGTGATATTAGGCATGGATTGGTTATCAAAGTATGAAGGGAATATTGAATGTGCCAGTAAGTCAATTTCACTTACCACCCTAGAAGGGGGAATAATCAAGTATGTATCCCGACATGTGCCAAAGAGGACTCAAGTAAATTGTTTAACCGGAGTAGTGCAGGAGGAAGTACCAGTAGTGAAGGATTTCCCCGAAGTATTTCCAGAAGAGTTGCCAGGCATGCCACCGGATAGAGATATTGAGTTTTGATTGAGCTTTTGCCAGGCACTGGGCCAATATCAAAGAGACCATATAGGATGCCTGCAAAGGATTTGGTGGAAATTAAGAAGCAGATTAAGGAGTTACTGGATAAAGGATATATTCACCCAAGTTCATCACCTTGGGGATCTCCAGTACTTCTAGTGGAGAAGAAGGATGGATCATTAAGGATGGTTGTCGATTATCGAGGATTGAATGAAGTAACCATAAAAACAAGTACCCCATACCGATGATCAATGAACTGTTTGATCGATTGCAAGGAGCTAAGGTATTTTCCAAGATCGATCTACGATCAGGATACCACCAGTTGAAGATTTGGGAACAGGATATACCCAAGACGGCTTTTACCACCAGGTATGGGCTGTACGAGTATACCGTTATGTCAGTTGGTCTGACTAACGCACCTGCATATTTTATGAACATGATGAACAAGGTGTTTATGGAGTTCTTGGATAAGTTCGTCGTAGTGTTCATTGATGATATCCTGGTTTACTCAAAGAATGAAGAGGAGCATAAGGAGCATTTGCGTTTGGTTCTTGGAAAGCTCAGAGAACATCAATTATATGCCAAATTTAGCAAATATGAGTTTTGGTTGAAGGAAGTTGGATTTCTCGGACACGTTATATCCGGAGAAGGTATAGCAGTAGATCCCACTAAAGTTGATACCGTGACCAAGTGGGAAGCACCAACCACCGTGGGAGAGATCCGGAGTTTTCTTGGACTCGCAGGATACTACCGGAGGTTTATTGAGAATTTCTCAAAGATTGCGAAGCCTATGACTGAGTTGTTGAAGAAGGATACCAAGTTTATATGGACGGAGGAATGTGAGGCTAGTTTTCAGGAGTTGAAGAAACGTTTGGTTACCTCACCCGTGTTGATTTTACCGGACCAGACCAAGGATTATGAGGTGTATTGCAACGCTTCACGACGAGGACTTGGAGCAGTGCTTATGCAGGAAGGCAGAGGTGTTTCATATGCCTCACGACAGCTTAAGCCTCATGAGTTGAATTATGCCATGCATGATTTGGAGTTAGCAGCCGTAGTGCATGCATTGAAGACTTGGAGACATTTTCTGATTGGAAACCATTGCGAGGTGTACACAGATCACAAGAGTTTGAAGTATATTTTCACACAGAAGGAGTTGAACCTCAGACAAAGGAGATGGTTGGGGCTCATCAAGGATTATGATATGAAATTGCATTATCACCCCGGAAAGGCTAACGTAGTAGCTGACGCATTAAGCCATAAGAGCCATGTCAACACCCTAATGACGGGAGATTTACCAGGGGAGTTAGCCGAAAATCTTCGAGAGCTATGTTTGGAAATAGTTCCAAGAGGCTATGTAGCAGCATTGGAGATTCAGTCTACTTTAATGGATAAGATCAGAGAAGCTCAAAGGACCGACAAGGAAATTGCTTCCATTAAGGAGAAAATGAACAAAGGAAACGCTAAGGGATTTCGTGAGGATGAGCACGATACCTTATGGTTTGAAGACCGTGTCTATGTACCAAATGATCCGGAGATTAGGAAGCTAATTCCGCAAGAGGCCCATGACTCACCATACTCGATTCACCCAGGAAATACCAAGATGTATTTGGATTTGAAGGATATTTTCTGGTGAACCGGAATGAAGAAGGATATTGCGGAATATGTAGCAGTTTGTGATGTATGTCAGAGAGTGAAGGCAGAGCATCAGAAGCCAACAGGATTGCTACAACCATTGCCGATACCCGAATGGAAGTGGGATAAGCTAGGCATGGATTTCATCATAGGATTGCCCAGAACACGTTCAGGCTATGACTCGATATGGGTTGTAGTCGATCGTTTGACAAAGGTAGCTCATTTCATTCCAGTGAAGACTACCTATACCAGTGCAAAGTTGGCAAAGGTATACATGACCAGGATCGTATGTGTGCATGGAGTTCCAAGGAGCATTGTATCGGATAGAGGAACCTAGTTTACCTCAAAGTTCTGGAATCAGTTGCATGAGACTTTGGGAACCAGACTGGAGTTTAGCACAGCTTTCCACCCACAGACAGATGGACAGACCGAGAGAATAAATCAGATTTTGGAGGATATGCTAAGAGCTTGTGCGCTAGATTATGGATCTAGTTGGGATGAGAGTTTGCCATATGCAGAGTTCTCTTACAACAACAGCTATCAATCCAGTTTGAAGATGGCCCCTTTCGAAGCCTTGTACGGAAGCAGGTGCAGGAACCCATTGTCCTGGGATGAAGTTGGAGATCGCCAGTTGTTTGGACCAGATCTGATAAAGGAGTCTGAACAGAAAGTGAAATTTATTCGCGACAGGCTGAAGGTAGCTCAATCCAGGCAGAAGAGTTATGTAGATTCTAAACGCAAGGAGATAGTTTACGAAGTCGGAGACCGAGTCTATCTTCGAGTATCACCACTTTGAGGAGTTAAGCGCTTTGGATTTAAGGGAAAATTAGCACCACGTTTTGTAGGCCCATACCAAGTTTTGGAGCGTATGGGAGAAGTTGCCTATAAGTTGGAATTGCCCGAAGGATTTTCAGGAGTTCACGACGTGTTCCATGTATCCCAGTTGAAGAAGTGCCACACAAAGATGGCCGACATACCGCTGAGAGATACAGTACCACTAGAAGCAATTCAGTTGGACAGTGATTTGACCTATGAGGAGAAACCAGTTAAGATTCTAGAGTATGCCAGTCGAGTCACCCGCAGCAAGGTTATCAAGTTTTGCAAGGTTCAGTGGAGCCACCACACGGAGGATGAAGCCACCTGGGAACGAGAGGAAGATTTGCTGAAGGACCACCCTCACCTATTTTCTAGCCAACCCGAATCTCGAGGGCGAGATTCATCTTAAGGGGGGTAGGTTTGTAACATCCCAAATTTTCAATCTGGAATGTTATACACTAGATCATCATTGCATATCAGATTTATTGCATTTTGGTTGATCCTAGAAATTTTTCGCAACTCAAGGACCCTCGGAGAGAGTTGGGGATTTCGTTATTTTCATATTTGAGTTGTCTCAAATTTTGAAAATAGGATCATTTAATTTTATTTATTTTATCATCAATTATTTCTATTAAAAAAATATGAGAGAGGGAACAAAATGACTTTCCCTAAATAAAGAAATATTGAGGACTTAATAAAAAAATCAAATAAGATTTTATTTGGTTTTATTTGCTATTTTATTTGAATTTACGAAAAATGCGTGTTTTTCAAAATTGAATTTAGGCCCCAAATAAATGTTCATCCTATGCGGCTTGATTTTAGAAGCCGGGGAAAATATATTTCGGGATTTTTGGAGTCGGTTTAGTAGTCCTTTTGTTTTTTTTCTGAGCGTAAGTCTTTTAAAAAAAACGTCTGAACCATCCTACGGGCCGTGCTAGGCCCGGACTCCCCCGGACCCAGCCTTTATAAGCCGCCGGCCCACCTCGGGCCGAAACCCTAGCTGCCCCGCCTCGAACCCCGCGCTCGACGGC
>NC_057797.1:234270058-234280797 GCF_018294505.1 Triticum aestivum | reverse complement strand
GCCGCCGGACCCCGCCGCCACCGCCTCGCCGGAGCCGCCGCAGCCGTCCCGCCTCCCGAGGTTTACCTCGATCCCGCCGCCAGTTTTCCCAGAAAAACCGTTCGGTTTTGGTCGGTTTTTTTGTTTCGTTTTTTCTTTAGATCGATTTTTTTCTGGTTTAGGCTAATTAGCGAGCGTTCGCTCGTTCGTTCGTTTTAACGAATGCATTCTTCATTTAGATTCAGTTAACAAACGTTCGTTGGTTAAACTATTCGTCGTTTTTCTTTTTCTCGGATTAAATCCGTGATTTTCTGATCGCGATTTCTGATCAGATTTTCGTTTTAGTTTATCTTTTCGCTCGTTTATTGAAATCAGGCGATTCAAGCGCCAGGAGTTTCATCTCGAAACCCTCTTTCCGTTTAACCAATTGAAACAAGTTTTTGCTTCTGTAAAAATTTCCTTAGATCCAGAATAGTAAATGAAGCCTGTTTCTTTTGCCGTTTGTTTTTCGTTGCTTCGTTCGATTCGATTCTTTTTGCCAACCGGAGTTCTTAAGTTGAACTTGCTGGTTAAATCTCTTATTTGAGTTTTACCTGTGCATTAGTTGAGTACTTATTGTGTGCTTGTTTGTTTGCGATAGAGTACCCGGAGCGTGCCGCTTGTTACTTCGAATCGCTAGGTTTCTCGGATCATCAGCAAGGCAAGTAACACTTTGATCATACCTCCTACTACCCAGTTTTATTGCATTAGATCAATCCTTACACATTGCATGATTAGGATCTAATTAAATTGTGGGTTTGGGAAGTAGTTGAGGTAGTACCTATTACCTGTCTAATTATCAAACCTTTGGGAGTTACTTCTATGTTTGCTTATTATTGCTATGCTATGCTAGTAGACGTGGATTGGGTGAGTGTATCCATGACATGTGTGAGCTTTGTTAATTAATGGTTTACTTAAGGAGGCAACCTAAACACACATCTGGGTGGATTGAGGCACCTGGGTATTCCAGGATTGCCTGTTTTCTTTTGGACCGCCACCCAGGCTCAAAGGGATCATGAGATTATTCATGCTAGAAACTTTCGTGTGCAGCCACAAGCTATTATGGGCTCTAGCATAGTTGACTAAGTCATTCGAACTCTTACAGTGGTAGACTAGCAGATGTAGGGGATGTAGGTGGTACGGTCTACCCATCGTAAGGTGCTAGCACTTCTGAAAGACTATGTCTCGGTCATCCGTTTCTCAAACACCGTGTAGTGCGAGAAACCAAACGGAGGCGATCGAGTCTTGTGGGGAAAAGTGCGCAAACCTCTGCAGAGTGTATAAACTAATCATGGTTAGCCGTGTCCCCGGTTATGGACATCTTGAGTATCTAGTACCTGGATTATCATGTGAATCTCAACATGTTACTCTAAAGATTAATTTTGTTGGGTTTGTTTAATGATGATGTTTAATTGGGATTGAGAATGCTGTCAACCATTCTCAATGTTTAACAACCACCATAATAGTAAAATAAATTTATTCCTTTGCAGTAGGGAAAAATTGGCTTTATGCAAAACTGTAACCATAGAGCTCTCCACCAGCCAAATATGCATATAGTATAGCTGTTTCATTCCATTATTCTCTATGTGTTACATTGCCAGCATATTCCATGTGCTGACCCATTTTTGGGCTGCAACGTTAATGTTGCAGACTTTTCAGACAACGATTAAGGAGTTTTAGGTCGTGGTTCTATACTCAGTGATGCCGTTGGAGTTGATGGACTCACTTATCTTCCAAGCCTTCCGCTGTTATCGTTATTAGATGGCCTTAAGCCATTTTTATTGTAATAAGTTATCTTTGGAGACACTCGATGTAATAAGTGTGTGATTGTTACTCTGCTATAAATCCTTCAAGTACTGTGTGGTGTCAGCATTACTGATCCAAGGATGACACCGGAGCATAGAGATTGGACCGTTTGAGGTCTTGTCGCTACACAATCTCACACCCGCGAGATCAAGTCTATTTAAGCTTATGGGAAGGGAAGGGTAGTGAGGTGGACCTGCAGCAAGCACTAAGCATATATGGTGGCTAACATACACAAGTAAGAGCGAGAAGAGAAGCAACGCAATGGTCGTGAAGCTAGAAGTGATCAAGAAGTGATTCTGAAACTACTTACGTTCAAGCATAACACAAGAACCGTTTTCACTTCCCGGACTCCGCCGAAAAGAGACCATCACGGCTACACACTCTATTTATCCATTTTAAATAAGTGAAGTGTCAAGTTCTCTACAACCGGACATTAACAAATTCCCATCCGCCTCATAACCACGGGCACGGCTTTCGAAAGTTCAAACCCTGCAGGGGTGTCCCAACTTAGCCCATCACAAGCTCTCATGGTCAACGAAGGATATTCCTTCTCCCAGGAAGACCCGATCAGGCTCAAAATCCCGGTTACAAGACATTTCGATAATGGTAAAACAAGACCAGCAAAACCACCCGATGTGCCGATAATCCCGATAGGAGTCGCATGTATCCCATTCTCAGGGCAACACAGGATGAGACAGGCTACGAGTAAAACCAGCCCTCGAGTTTCCCCGAGGTGGCCCCCCCAGGCGGCTCGGTTTGGACCAACACTTAGAGAAGCACTGGCCCGGGGGGTTAAAATAAAGATGACCCTCGGGTTGGCCGACCCAAGGGAAGGGTAATATGTTGTTAGGCAAATGTAAAACCAAGGTTGGCCCTTGCTGGAGGAGTTTTATTCAAAGCGAATTGTCAAGGGGTTCCCATAACACCCAACCGCGTAAGGAACGCAAAATCTAGGAACATAACACTGGTATGATGGAAACTAGGGCGGTAAGAGTGGAACAAAACACCAGGCATAAGGCCGAGCCTTCCACCCTTTACCAAGTATATAGATGCATTAACTAAATAATAGATATTATGATATCCCATTATATCCAGGTTCCAACATGGAACAAACTTCAACTGCACCTGCAACTAGCAACGCTATAAGAGGGGCTGAGCAAAGCGGTAACATAGCCAAACAACGGTTTGCTAGGAAAGGTGGGTTAGAGGCTTGACATGGCAATATGGGAGGCATGATATAGCAAGTGGTAGGTAACGCGGCATACCGATAGAACGAACAACTAGCAAGCAAAGATAGAAGTGATTTCGAGGGTATGGTCATCTTGCCTGAGATCCCGAAAGGAAGAAGAACGAGTCCATGAAGAAGACAAACGGACGTAGTCGAACGAATCCTCACAACTCCGGAACGAAACCGAAGCTAATGAGAGAAGCAACCCGGAAAGAAGCAAGAAACATAGTAAACAACCATCACATAAGCATGGCATGATGCACAACCAAAGACGATGCATGTCCGGTTTAATGAGGCATGGCATGGCAAAGTGCAACAACCAACACTACAAGTTAAGTGGAGCTCCATATGCAACGAGTTGCCTATTGACGGAACACCACATGACTTATTTAGTTCTCTCCCGTTTATGTACTCAACAATATTAAATGTTGGTTAGCATGGCAAGAGGTGAAGCGTATGAAGACTACCTATCTAGGCAAGTTTAAATGAGGCCGGATATAACAAACAACAAATCCAGAAAATTCCCAGTGCAATATTTGAATTTGGTACTGATCTGCCCTAAACCATATTTTAGAGTTGTTAAACATGCAAAGTAAGTACATCATGTTAAACTAGGCATTTTTCTACCCCATTTACATATAAAGTTTATTTAAAACTAAGCTACGGTTATTTAGTTATGAACTAAAGCATTTTAACATGGCATAAGAGCAAATTAATGCAAACATCAAGTTAAACATTTTTAACATGCATGAAAGTGGCATATTATGAAACTAGATGGAATTCTAGTCATTTTTCATATATAACTCATTTTAATCCTATGCACCATTTGTGATTTATTAAATGCATGAACTAGGGGGCCTTTATGTAAAAACTGTAGTCTCTAGAAAATTGCGAAAATCGCAGCAATAGGGAAAAAACACTATGGGCCGAATATGAATGGCCCGATAGCAGCATGGGACCTGGATCTGAAGCTCACCAGGCCTCATGGGCCGGCTTGACGCGAGCTGGGCTGGATCTGGAGGCAAGGACGCGGTCAACAACAGTAGTAGGCCGGCTCGGGCGGTCGCGGTCAATGGAGCGGGCTGAACCCAGCGGGACTTGGCGCTGCGGTCACCATCCTCGCGTGCTCGCACGCAGAAACAGGGGAGACCGACGATGGACTTGGCGCTCTCCGGTGGGGCAGCACGGCGATCTGGAGGCAGGGATGGGGTTCTTGACCGGCGCACGAGAAGAGGCAGCTCCGGCGTGGGGCTCATCCTTGCGGCAGCGGGGTTGGAAGCATCCGGTCACCGCGAAGCGGAGGAGGCCGGGGATTGCTGTGGCTGAGGAAGAGGCACGTCGGCGCAGGTATTGACGGTGACGGACGGGAAGCACACGCAATGCAGAAATCCCTCGCGGTTCAAGGACCGGAGAAGATCTTGGCCGGCGTTGAAGCTTTGGCCAGTCGACAGCTTAAAGACAGCGGCTCCATGGTCTCCTGTTCGACATGCAGAGCAAGAGAGAGAGAGATGAGATAGGGAAAGTAGAAGGGAAAGAAGGAGGTAGCGCGAGGGGGGGGGCTCGGGCGATGTGCAAGGCGACGAGGAGCATCTCCTCGAGGAGGAAGAAACAGGGCGCGGCGGAGCCGGTCCTGCTGGTCCGGCGAGAGGGTCCTCGGGTGCGGCCGCGCGGGACAAGCTGCATGGCACGGAGCTCTGGCCTGCTCCCGAGCGACACGAGGGAGGGGTCCTTAGGGCGCAGGCAGGAGCGAGGATGTAGGGGCACCTAGTCGTCGGTGACGCAGCTGGTCACGAGGACGGGCGCGGGGTTCGGACGCGCGAGGATGTGGTCGAGGAGCTCGGGAGGCTCGGCGGCTTCGCGTCCATGGCGGCTTCCTAGAGAAAAAGAGAGGTGAGGTGAGGGAGAACTATGGAAGGATGGGGAGAGGCAGGGCGCGGGGCTGGCCTGGACGCTGGCAGAGAACTCCAGCGATACTCCGGGCGGTGGCACCCGCCGACGCGGTTGCCGGAGGCAGGCAGGATGCGCGGGGAGATTGGAGTTGGGTTGCTGCGGGAGCTGAGCTTCGGCGGTTGTTGACTAGAGATGGATCGATGGGATGGATGGTGCTTGGTTGTGGGTGATCCCGATGGGGATTGAGCGGGTGGCGGCGCGATGGGACAAGAAGCCTTGGTTTTAGGGATTGGTCTAGGGTTGGACTATATATAGCAATAGGATTTCTGGGTAGGGGCTAATCCAGTTCTCTAATTAAAATCGAGCGGTTGAGAAAAATAGACTAGGAAGTCCAAATAATAAAACGGTGATGTTTTATAGATATTTGGGGATGATCCGGACCCAACGGTGACGACTGCCCGGGTCGGGTCTAGGACAGCTTTCGGATGCGCGTGCGAGGAGGGCCACGGCCTGACGAGAGAGGTTAGATTGGGCCTGGCGGTAGGTAGTGGACTGTGTAGACGGTCTAGGAAGGAAAGGGAGGGAAAGCCCGGCAACAATTTTCGGAGGCCGAAAACGTCCGACATTTGACCGGCTATATTGCCGATATAGTTAATCGTTGGGGCATCAAACGAACTCCGAATGCGATGAAACTTGGCAGGCGGCATACTAACAACATAACAACACCGCATGCCAACTTTAAACCCATTCCGAGAACATTTTCCGGCCACTTATAAAATAATATTTCGGACATGCCGCGGGCGTGTGCAAGTGTGGTTGGGCTCAAAACGGACAACAGAGAGGACGGGGAGACCTGGACGGATGCGGGTTTTGAAAACATGATGATGCAATGCACATGATGACATGGCAAGATGCAACACGCAAGAAAATGACATGGCAAAGACAACGAATAACTGGAAGACACCTGGCGCAACGATCTCGGGGCGTTACAACACTCCACCACTACAAGAGGATCTCGTCCCGAGATCAAGGATGGCACCAGAGGGAAAACGAAAGATGAAGAGGTAAAACAAAGTTGCTTCTTTGACAAACGAGTGAAACCAAAGAACCTTGAGATGTTGAAAACTTGAAAGAAAGAATACAACGGAGATGAACGATGTTGAAAACACTCTGCTAGAAAAGAGGAACAAGGAACATTACTAGAACCTTGTAGGTTGAAAGACATAAGAAAAGGGGTGCAATGTATAAGAAGTACATGCAAGCACTCTGGTTGAAACGAGATGTACAAGGAACGATAAAGATCAAATACGACAACACTCTAGTTGGAAATGGAAGGCATAGAATATGAACTTGGCAACATTATAGCACTTGGATGAGACTCCAGTTAGAAGAGGAATGATAGCCAGAACACTCCGGTTAAAACAAGATAGAGAAGGAAAAATAATGATATAATTTGGACAGCACTCTGACTGTAAATGAAAGGAATTGAACATGAATTTGACAAGATGAGAGGAGACTTGATGAGATCAACAACACTCTGCCTCCGGAACTATTGAAAGAATGGCACAATGGGTAAGAAAGGTTTCAAACAGCACTCCGGTTGAGAAGGGAGGTAAAACTTGACAAAATTGGAAGAACTTGAAGAGAGGGCACGACACTTTGGTTGAATGGATAGACAAATGAAAGAGCATGATCTTGGCAAAACAAGATGGTAGGACGAAGAGAGCAACATCACCATGCCTCCGGAACAAATGAATGGAAAAATAGATGGTTGGAAAGAAAAGAACGGAGAAGAAGAATGACAACTCTCGCAAATAAAATTGAAAGAGCATGCTTAGACAGAAAAGGTTGAACGGAGTTGTTGGATAACCAACGACGAAACGAATAAGCTTGTAGTGGGCTTATGGAAAACTTCTCAAAATTGAGGCGAAATTCTGCCACTACGGAAACAAATAGATTGGATTTATATCAACAAGGAGACGCGAAACTTATTTCACCATGAGGATAAAAGAAGAACTTGGGTCATTTAAGAGCACCGTAAATAGCAACAATCCTTAGGGAAATATTTAGGTGAAATATAACCCAAGATAACTCCAATGAAGAGATTGGTGAATTGAAAATGATGGGTTTAGAATATGTCATTCCGGAAAATTTGTGAATCATGAAGCATGAAGGGAAATTGTCAAGAATGACATAACACCATCTCAAGAGATAAGGTAGGAAGAATTGCACTTCAGAATGGAAGATGAAGAATACTTGAACTCCTCAAAACAAGACATGTGTTGAACACAATGTTTATTTTGGAGTATAGCTTGGTGGATCATAACTTCAAGAGAAATCTTGAAGAACAATAGAAGAATGCAAAGAATCCTTGACGAACTACCATGTAGAGCCTCCATGAAGAACTCTGGTAATAAAAGGATGATAAAAAGAAAGAGAAGTTGCAAACACAAGGTTAATCCTTGCAATGATTTAGATGAATCTTCGTGGTGATATAGTAGAGAGATCTTGGAACTCCGGGAAAATAAAGAATTTAATGAACCTCCGGAATAAGGAATTGAATTCACTCGATGAAACAAGAATAAGAGTTACATTATGATTATCCTTCTTCAATTTAGATTGATGACAGGCAACGGATTTGGCATACTACTTATTCTCATAGAAAGGATTAAGATAGATATAGCGTAAACTTGAGAAGGTCTTCGACGAACCACCGGTAGGATTGAAACAACGAATAAATTGATATGATAATGAAGGAAGAGAAATCTTGAATGACCCATTGTAAGAATTGAAAACAAACGAAGTAAAGGGGTGAATCAAGATGCAAGAGAACGAAGATATCACGAACTGATTAGAGAATACTTGAATGATGCACTGGTAAAATTTGGAGAATGAGAGCTGAAAGCTGAGAATGAATAAACCCGAAATGATGGCCTTCGGAGGAACAAACTGAAAATACTGTTGAATTGCTCCGGGTGGGTGAAAAGAATTCTCAAATTGAAAACAATTATGAGAGGATGGCATCAGGCTAGAATCACGAATCTTCGAGAGGATGGACACGATTAAGAGAAAAATCTCCTTCGGTCTTCAAATTCGAGAACGACGATGAGAAACACCACCATGAATTGTTGAGGTACTCCGGAATGAAAATTGGAAAAAGGTTGAACCAACGATGAAAGAATTTGAAAGATCTTGGGGAAGACATTTGACTGATGATAATTCATTCTTACGTCAAATTTTTGCGATGAATTTGAGAATAACTCCGAAAAGAATTAGAAGAGTCAGGTAAGATCCTAGAAAAAGACTTGTGGGTTAGGGCCCACTCAAAAGAAACACCGTTGAATGATTACTTAAAAGGGAGATTGCGCCGGTTGAATTAAATGCCTTGAATGAGATAACAACCTCGAAATAGGTTGAACGGATCTTGAATGAAAAGAAAAGCCTTCTGAGATATCTTGAGCACTCCAGAACAAAAGAATAGCGAGAAGTGAATGATTAAGAGGTGCACCGGCATGAGAAAGCATTTGAAAAGAGGAAAGGATATGATCGACAAAGCTTGACTTGACTCCACCGGAGAGGAAAAAGAACGAATAAAGATGAAGTTGAGGCTCCATTAGTATCTTCCTGAGAATCACCGGATAAGAACATTGACGGAAAAAATGGAGAGACTTCACATCCATAAGATGGATACTTGATTAAGAAATCCGAGTCCTTGAAGAAAAGGGTGGGAGGGCGGGAAAACAAAGGCAACTTGGGAGGATTTAACAAATAACATTGAGAATACTTTGAGTTGATCTTGCGAATGTTGAAAATGATCGGATCCACTTGAAGAGGAGCACACCGGTTGAGAAGAAATTGAAAAGATGAACTTGATGATCAAGAAGGATTAGTATTCACATAGAAATATGAGAACACCACTTAGGAAAGGTATGGAATCAACACTTGACTTCGAAGCAACTGGAATACCACAACTGAAAAACAAAACAAAGGATTGGCTTGCAAAATAAGCCGGAAAGAAACATAATATAGACCCCATATCGTATCATGTGTTTGTTGGAAAGATATCCTAAGATATACTTGAATTCCCACTTATAAACTCCCGAAACTTTCTGGTTATGCAATCAGGTGTTGCAGATACAGGGGAAGCATAATATCTCACCCAAACTAACAATCCGTACATCCAGCTGTATCCATCCTTCAACACATAAACAAGAGACCTTCGGAAATCATGTACCTCAACCTTAGAAAAGCATCCGTTATACGAGTTATGGCAATACTCCCGAACTCCCGCCCCAGTACTGGGTGGCGTCGAGGTTATCTCACCAACAACTGCATAAAAGAGATTTTTGATGTCAGCGAACTCAGGTATTAAAGAACTGCAACGAGAAAATTGTGACGACAACACCTCGGAGCTCAACTCCTCGGGACACTACCACAACCCCTAAATGTCAGGAGGCACCAAGAACAATGTTCTCGTCACAAAACCATCGGAACGATTCCAAGATACCCGCGTGATCCCAAAAAAAATTCATGAAATTTGAGGAGAGAAAAGTCAAAACTTCTACGTCAGGAGGCCTCACCAGAGCGACGAAGGGACTAAGGAGTAAAAGGAATCCTACTCTCCGATATATATAATCCTAAGACTCAAAACATTTTGTTCTAGACTCAACAACATCAGCGATTCGATCTATCAGGGGGCTCCTAAGTTGGGGATGGCTCTGATACCAACTTGTTACACCCACAATGCGGCTATATCTCCCAAGTGTCGGGGCACGACTTAGAGGCATAGCCGCATGGTAGGCATGTTGCAAGAGGGGTAATCTTTACACATCCCATGTACTGAATAAGAAAGGGATAAAGAGTCGGCTTACAATCGCCACTTCACACAAATACAAGTTAAACATACATCACCCAAAATACAATCAAGGTCCGACTACGGAACCAAAATAAAAGAATACAACCCCAATTGCAAGATCCCTGATCATCCCAACTGGGCTCTGCTACTGATCAACAGGAAATGAAACAACACAACAAACAAGATCTTCATCGAGCTCCCACTTGAGCTCGGTTGCACCACCTGCACTAGTATCATCGGCACCTGCAACTGTTTGGAAGTATCTGTGAGTCACGAGGACTCAGCAATCTCACACCCGCGAGATCAAGACTATTTAAGCTTATGGGTAGGAAAGGGTAGTGAGGTGGATATGCAGCAAGCACTAAGCATATATGGTGGCTAACATACGCAAGTAAGAGCGAGAAGAGAAGCAACGCAACGGTCGTGAAGCTAGAAGTGATCAAGAAGTGATCCTGAAACTACTTACGTTCAGGCATAACACAGTAATCGTGTTCACTTCCCGGACTCCGCCGAAAAGGGACCAACACGGTTACACACGCGGTTGATGCATTTTAAATAAGTTAAGTGTCAAGTTCTCTACAACTAGACATTAACAAATTCCCATCTGCCTCATAACCGCGGGCATGGCTTTTGAAAGTTCAAACCCTGTAGGGGTGTCCCAACTTAGCCCATCACAAGCTTTCACGGTCAACGAAGGATATTCCTTCTCCCAGGAAGACCCGATCAGGCTCGAAATCCCGGTTACAAGACATTTCGACAATGGTAAAACAAGACCAACAAAGCCACCCGATGTGCCGAAAATCCCGATAGGAGTCGCACGTATCTCGTTCTCAGGGCAACACCAGATGAGACAGGCTACGAGTAAAACCAGCCCTCGAGTTTCCCCGAGGTGGCCCCGCAGGCGGCTCGGTTCGGACCAACACTTAGAGAATCACTGGCCGG
>NC_057797.1:234259558-234269816 GCF_018294505.1 Triticum aestivum | reverse complement strand
AATAGGTTGTTAGGAAAATGTAAAACCAATGTTGGGCCTTGCTGGAGGAGTTTTATTCAAAGCGAACTGTCAAGGGGTTCCCATAACACCCAACCGCGTAAGGAACACAAAATCAAGGAACATAACACCGGTATGACGGAAACTAGGGCGGAAAAAGTGGAACAAAACACCATGCATAAGGCCGAGCCTTCCACCCTTTACCAAGTATATAGATGCATTAATTAAATAATAGATATTGTGATATCCCAATATATCCAGGTTCCAACATGGAACAAACTTCAACTGCACCTGCAACTAGCAACACTATAAGAGGGGCTGAGCAAAGTGGTAACATAGCCAAACAACGGTTTAGGAAAGGTGGGTTAGAGGCTTGACATGGCAATATGGGAGGCATGATATAGCAAGTGGTAGGTAACGCGGCATAGCGATAGAACGAACAACTAGCAAGCAAAGATAGAAGTGATTTCGAGGGTATGGTCATCTTGCCTGAGATCCTGCAAGGAAGAAGAACGAGTCCATGAAGAAGACAAACGGATGTAGTCGAACAAATCCTCACAACTCCGGAACGAAACCGAAGCTAATGAGAGAAGCAACCCGGAAAGAAGCAAGCAACATAGTAAACAACCATCACATAAGCATGGCATGATGCACAACCAAGGATGATGCATGTCTGGTTTAATGAGGCATGGCATGGCAAAGTGCAACAACCAATACTACAAGTTAAGTGGAGCTCCATATGCAATGAGTTGCCTATTGACGGAACACCGCATGACTTATTTAGTTCTCTCCCGTTTATGTACTCAACAATATTAAATGTTGGTTAGCATGGCAAGAGGTGAAGCGTATGAAGACTACCTATCTAGGCAAGTTTAAATGAGGCCGGATATAACAAACAACAAATCCAGAAAATCCCAAGTGCAATATTTGAATTTGGTACTATTCTGCCCTAAACCATATTTTAGAGTTGTTAAACATGCAAAGTAAGTACATCATGTTAAACTAGGCATTTTTACCCCATTTACATATAAAGTTTATTTAAAACCGAGCTACGGTTATTTAGTTATGAATTAAAGCATTTTAACATGGCATAAGAGCACATTAATGCAAAGTGCAAGTTGAACATTTTTAACATGCATTAAAGTGGCATATTATGAAACTATATGAAATTCTGGTCATTTTTCATATATAACTCATTTTAATCCGATGCACCATTTGTGAGTTATTAAATGCATTAACTAGGGGGACTTTTCTGTAAAACTGTAGTCTCTGGAAAATTGTGGAAATCGCAGCAGCAGGGAAAAAATTCTATGGGCCGAATCTAACTGGCCCGATAGCAGCATGGGAGCTGGATCTGAAGCTCACCAGGCCTCATGGGCCGGCTTGATGCGAGCTGGGCCGGATCTGGAGGCAAGGACGCGGTCAACAGCAGCAGTAGTGTAACGCCCTCGATGCGGCTATATCTCCTACTTGTCGAAGAACGACTTAGAGGCATAACCACAGTGAAAGCAATGTTGCAAGTAAGGTAATCTTCACAACAACCCATGTAAATAGATAATAAGGGGAAAGGTACATAGTTGGCTTACACTTGCCACGTCACACAAAGTACATAAATAACATTACAATCATCCAGTACACTCATGGTACGACTACGGTACCAAAATAAAAGATCAACCCCACCATGCGACACGGTCCCGATCGCCCCAACTGGGCACCACTACTGATCATCAGGGAAAGACACATAGTAACGGCATGAGTCTTCGTCGAACTCCCACTTGAGCTCAAGCGCATCATCTGGAACGGAGTCATCGGTCCCTGCATCTGGTTTGGAAGTAATCTGTGAGCCACGGGGACTCAGCAATCTCGCACCCTCGCGATCAAGACTATTTAAGCTTATAGGTAAGGCAAGGTAATATGTGGAGCTGCAGCAAGCGACTAGCATATATGTTGGCTAACATGTTCGCAAAAGAGAGCGAGAAGAGAAGGCGAAGCCGAACGAGAAACTATAGAACAACCTACGACAAACATTACTCCAACACCGTGTTCACTTCCCGGACTCCGCCGAGAAGAGACCATCACGGTAACACATGCGGTTGATTCATTTTAATTAAGTTAATGTTCATGTTATCTACAACCGGACATTAACAAATTCCCATCTACCCATAACCGCAGGCACAGCTTTCGAAAGTTCAAATGCCTGCAGGGGAGTCCCAACTTAGCCCATCACAAGCTCTCACGGTCAACGAAGGATAAACCTTCTCTCGAGACATTCCGATCAGACTCGGTATCCCGGTTCTACAAGAAAACTTCGACAAGGTAAAACAAATCCAGCAACACCACCCGAATGTGCCGACAAATCCCGATAGGAGCTGCACATATCTCGTTCTCAGGGCACACTCAGATGAGCTCTCCATACAACTAAAACCAAACCTCGAGTTTCCTCGAGGGGGCGCTGCACAAGACTATAGTTTGGACCAACACTCAGAGGAGCACTGGCCTGGGGGGGTTTAAAATAAGATGACCCTCGGGCTCCGGAAACCCAAGGGAAAAAGAGGCTAGGTGGCAAATGGTAAAACCAAGGTTGGGCATTGTTGGAAGATTTTTATTCAAGGCGAACTGTCAAGGGGTTCCCATTATTACCCAACCGCGTAAGGAACGCAAAATCCGGGAACATAACACCGATATGACGGAAACTAGGGCGGCAAGAGTGGAACAAATCACTAGGAAATAACATGAACATATGGCATATTGATAAAAACAGATCAAGGACTTGGAGAAATTCGAAGTCCCTGAAATCAGCATTAACGAATGCACTACTTTGCAAGCTTGTGCTAGTCACCACACATGTCACAAAAATACATGGTAAGCACCTCTGTAAATATGGCATGGCATATAACAAAACTCATGTAGAGCTCAGGAGCAAATCATGCACACATTAATCATGGCAAAAATGACAAATAGCTATTTGGTGCAGCAGATCTGACAATTAACTCAAATAGCTCTCTTCCAACAGCATTTCGGGCATCAAGATGAGCTCAAATGAAAATGATGCAATGAGATGAAATGATATACTCTCTGAGGCGAACATTTTGATATGCTACATGCGCAAAACGGACCTACAGATGTGGAGTTACGGCATGATGAAAAACGCAAAATATCTAGGGTTTCGGGAGGAAAGTCAACCGAGTGGATCTCCTCAGATCCAGATCTGCACGCTTCCCGAGGCGGTTGCCGGAGAACACTGTAGATAACGACGAACTCACCGGAGAGGTGGGGCCGGCCGGAGTCGAGGTGGTCCGGCGAGGGGGTTGCCGAGACGAGGGGAGGCCGGACGGCGGGGGCGGCATCCCCTGCGGCGGTTCCGGCCGCGGTGGCGGTGAGGCGACGATGGCGCCGCGGTGGCCGGCGATGGCGGTGGCGTCGCCAGGCGGCGAGAGGCGCGACGGCATCGGGCGGTCCCGGCGAGGTGGCGGGGAGAGCGGGGCGGCGCAGCGAGTCGCCGGGCGGCGGGGCGGGTGGTTCGTGGGCGCGGGCCAGGAGGGCCCACGGCGGGCTGCACGGGCCGGCGCGGTTCGCGGCGAAGTGGGGCGCCGGCTGGGACATGTGGTGGACGGCGATTGGTCGGGTGGCACGGGCGGACACGTCCGTCAGTGGAGTTTTTGTCCGGTCGCGAGGAGAGGGAGAGGGTTAGGGTTTCACCCGTGAATTTCGGAGGGGGTTCTTTATATAGACATAGAGGGAGCTAGGAGAGTCCAAATGAGGTGCGGTTTGCGGCCACGCGATCGTGATCGAACGCTCTAGATGATGGAGAGGGTTTTGGTGGGTTTTGGGTCAAAATGGAAGGGTGTTGGGCTGCAACACACATGAGGCCTTCTCGGTCCCTCGGTTAACCGTTGGAGTATCAAACAAAGTCCAAATGGTACGAAACTTGACAGGCGGTCTACCGGTAGTAAACCAAGGTCGCTTGGCAAGTCTCGGTCCAATCCGGAAATGTTTAACCCCCACACATGAAAAGAAGGTAGAAAGGACCACCGAAGGAGATTGGAGCGCCGGAATGCAAAACGAACAACAGGGAAAAAGCTCGGATGCATGAGACGAACACGTATGCAAATGCAATGCACATGATGACATGATATGAGATGCATGACAACAACAACAACACAAGGAGAAAAAAACCCGAACCCGAGGAAATAAAATAACTTAGCGCCGGAAACGGCAAGAGTTGGAGTACATATTAGGTAAATTACATCCGGGGTGTTACAACACTCCACCACTACGAAAGTATCTCGTCCCGAGATCTAGGACTGGAAAAATGTCGGGTACTCAGAACGGAGGTGATCCTCACGTTCCCAGGTGGCTTCACGGTCGGAATGGTGTGACCACTTGACTTTGAGGAATTTGATAGACTTATTGCGAGTCTTGCGTTCAGTCTCTTCAAGAATAGCAACGGGGTGCTCACGATAAGAGAGATCTTCTTGGAGATCAATGTCTTCGAAGTTGACAGTGCGGTCAGGAGTCTTGAAACACTTGCGGAGCTGAGAGACATGGAACACGTCATGCACATTTGCAAAGTTTGAAGGAAGCTCAAGTTGATAGGCGAGATCGCCTCTCTTGCTGACGATCTTGAAAGGACCCACGTATCTAGGGGCAAGCTTCCCTTTGATACAGAAGCGACGAGTACCTTTCATTGGAGAGACGCGGAGGTAAACATGATCTCCGATCTCGAAAGCCAAATCACGGTGCTTACTATCATAGTAGCTCTTCTGGCGTGATTGCGTTGCTTTGAGGTTGTCACGAATGACCTTGCACATTTTCTCTGCCTCTGTGATCAAGTCATTTCCAAGAAGTTGACATTCACCGGTTTCTGACGAGTTAAGAGGAGTACGACACTTCTTGCCATACAGAATTTCGAATGGGGCCTTGCCCGAACTTGCTTGAAAACTATTGTTGTAGGAGAATTCGGCATATGGAAGACAATCTTCCCACTTCATACCGAAGGAGATCACACAGGCCCTGAGCATATCTTCAAGAATCTGATTGACACGCTCGACTTGACCGCTAGTTTGAGGATGGAAAGCTGTGCTGAAGCAGATGTTGGTGCCCATGGCCTTCTGAAAAGAATCCCAAAACTTGGAGGTAAAGATGCTGCCACGGTCTGAAGAGATCACCTGTGGAATGTCGTGCAGGGAGACAATCCAAGAGGTATAAAGCTCCGCCAATTGAGCTGCAGTGATAGACTCTTTGATAGTAAGAAAGTGAGCCACTTTAGTGAGTTTGTCGATGACAACGAATATAGCATCATTGCCACGCTTGGACTTTGGAAACCCAGTCACAAAGTCCATCTCAATGTGGTCAAACTTCCACTCTGGAATGGCAAGAGGTTGGAGGAGACCAGCTGGTCGTTGGTGTTCTGCCTTCACTCTTCTACAGACATCACATTCATTCATGAATTTAGCAATCTCTCGCTTCATTCGAGTCCACCAATAAGCCTGCTTGAGGTCCTGATACATCTTTGTACTCCCAGGGTGGATGGAGAGGGGTGAATTGTGCGCCTCATTCATGATAACTTTACAAAGGTCACCTTTGGGCACAATAATACGATCCTCGAAGAAGAGAGTATCCTTGTCATCAAGGCAATAGCATTTGTACTTGGGTTGACTCTTGGAAATCCCAATCTTGACCTTCTTCATCATAGCATCAAGAAGTTGAGCCTCGTGAATCTGATCTTCCAAAGTAGGAGAGACTTGAAGGTTGGCGAGGAAACCTTGAGGAACAACTTGCAGATTGAGTTTGCGGAAAGCTTCACAAAGCTCGGGTTGGTAAGGCTTGATAATCAGACTGTTGCAGTAAGCCTTCCTGCTCAATGCGTCAGCAATCACATTGGCCTTGCCTAGATTATACTCGATACTCAGATTATACTCTTGAATCATTTCAACCCAACGAGTCTGCCTGAGGTTGAGATTAGGCTGAGTGAAGATGTACTTGAGACTCTTGTGGTCAGTGAAGATGTCCACTTTTCTTCCCAATAAGAGATGTCTCCAAGTCAAAAGAGCATGCACAACTGCCGCCAACTCAAGGTCATGAGTGGGGTAGTTCTTCTCGTTGGGCTTCAACTGGCGAGAGGTATAAGCCACAACTTTCTTCTCTTGCATCAACACTGCACCAAGACCTTGAAGAGAGGCATCGTAGAAGACCTCAAACGGTTTGGATTCATCAGGAGGAGTCAGAACTGGAGCAATGACTAATTTCTCTTTCAAAGTGTTGAAAGTGATGTCACATTCCGGAGACCAAACGTACTTGACGTTCTTCTGGAGAAGGTTTGAAAGAGGCTTCGCGATCTTCGAAAAGTTCTCAACGAACCTTCGACAGTAGCTTGCGAGACTGAGGAAGCTGCGGAGTTGCTTCACGTTCTGAGGTGGTTCCCAATTCACAATTGCAGACACCTTCTCAGGATTCACCGCAATGCCCTTGGCAGAGATGATATGCCCAAGATAGAGAACCTCATCGAGCCAAAACTCACACTTTGAGAACTTGGCGTAGAACTGATGTTCCCTGAGCTTATCGAGCACCAAACGCAAGTGCTTGGCATGATCTTCCTTGTTCTTCAAAAAGACCAGAATGTCATCGAGATAGCCCAAAACAAAGTCATTTGTGTAGGCGTTGAAGATGAAGTTCATCATGCGAGAGAAAGTCGGAGGAGCGTTGACGAGGCCAAAATACATGACAGTGTATTCATATGAACCATAGCTTGCTCTGAAAGCCGTCTTGGGAATATCTTGCTCACGGATTCGAATCTGGTGATAACCCATACGGAGATCAAGCTTGGAGAATACTTAGGCACCTTTGAGTTGTTCGAACAGCTCATTGATGTTGGGAAGTGGGTACTTGTTCTTGATAGTCTTCTTGTTCAATGGACGGTAGTCAGCACAAAGTTAGTCCGTTCCATCCTTCTTCTTCACAAAAAGAACTCCACAACCCCATGGAGAAGAACTAGGTCAGATGAGACCCATTCTCTCTTGAATATCGAGTTGCTTCTTCAGCTCCTTCAACTCTTCGGGTCTGAGCTTGTAAGGACGTTTGCAAACCGGTTCCGTGCCAGGCTCAAGATCGATGATGAATTCAACTGGCCAGTGCGGAGGCATTCCTGGAAGCTCTTCTGGAAAGATGTCTTGATATTCGCAAACAACTGGAATTTGAGAGATGGCATCCAGTTCACCCTTCTCATTGAGAGAAATAGGCGGATGGTATCATCACGAGCAGCAAAGACAATTACATCCTCAGACGAATGAGTCAATTGAATCTGCCTGGCAGCACAATCAAGATGTGCCTTGTGCTTAGAAAGCCAATCCATTCCAAGAATAAGATCGATATCCGAGTCACCCAGAACAATAGGAGAAGCTAGAAATTTGTAGTCGCCCAACGTTATAGAAATATCCGGGATGCAGAAATTAGCTGTCATAAGCTTGCCCGGTGACACGATTTGCAAAGAACTTTGAAGATACTGATAATCGCACTCATACTTTGATGCAAAAGGTTTGGAAATGAAACAATGCGATGCACCAGTGTCAAAAAGAACTCTTGCAGGAATATCGTTAACAGGAAGGTTACCCATGATGACATCTGACGAGTCCTCTGCCTGAGCTGCATTCACCATGTTGACCTTGGCGTACTTGGGGTTATGCTTGACCACAACTGTACTTGCCGATCTCATAGGAGGAGGAAGAGGGAGACGCCTCTGATTGAAGCATTTGTTGGCATAGTGACCCTTCTATTGGCACTTGTTGCACGCGACCTCTGAAAGCGGACGGTGATACGGAGCACTCGATCTTGGAGCTTGAGATGAAGTGTTGTTCTGAAAGCCAGGGAAAACCAAACCCCGATTTTCCCCGAGGGGGCGCTGCACAGGACTCTAGTTTGGACCAACACTTAGAGGAGCACTGGCCCGAGGGGGGTTTAAAATAAGATGACCCTCGGGCTCCGGAAACCCAAGGGAAAAAGAGGCTAGGTGGCAAATGGTAAAACCAAGGTTGGGCATTGCTGGAAGAGTTTTATTCAAGGCGAACTGTCAAGGGGTTCCCATTATTACCCAACCGCGTAAGGAATGCAAAATCCGGGAACATAACACCGATATGACGGAAACTAGGGCGGCAAGAGTGGAACAAATCACTAGGCAAAGGCAGAGCCTTCCACCCTTTACCAAGTATATAGATGCATTAAGATAACAAGATAATATAGTGATATCCTAACAATAAACAATGTTCCAACAAGGAAAGATCTCCAATCTTCACCTGCAACTAGCAACGCTATAAGAGGGGCTGAGCAAAGCGGTAACATAGCCAATCAACGGTTTGCTAGGACATGATGAGTTAGAGGTTTGACATGGCAATTTGGGAGGCATGATAAGCAAGTGGTAGGCATCATAGCATAGGCATAGCAAAAGAGCGAGCATCTAGCAAGCAAAGATAGAAGTGATTTCGAGGGTATGATCATCTTGCCTGCAAAGTTGTCAGAGTTGACTTGATCCTCGTAAGCACACTCAACGGGCTCCTCGTTAGCGAACTCATCTCCCGGCTCTACCCAAACAAGACAAACAAGCAAAAGGAACACAATCAACCACGTGCAATGCTCCAACAACATGATGCAAACATGGTATGCTATGCGCGATGCGATATGTGATGCGTATGCAAGATTTGACAAGGAATGATTGAACCTGGACTCAACTTGGAAATCCAAGTGTGCCACTGGAAAGGTGAGGTGATTTCGGTTGAAATCGATATAAAGATCACCGGAATCGGAGGCACGGTTTGGAAATGGCAAGAAAAACAAATATGGCACCGGTCTGCGATAAACAGCAAGTAGCCAACTAAATGCATCAAGATAATTATGCTACATCACTCAAACATGGCAACAAAATACATGGCAGGGATCCACTCATGATGCTTGGCAAAAGATGAACACTGAGCTATGGCCAATTCATCCATTAACAGGTTCAAACAAGCATGGCAAAAGTGCAATTGATAAACATGTTTCAGACTTAGTGAAATTAAAACAAGCCTGGAATTTCAGATCGGGTAGCACACTTTGGAGCATGAAAACTATATGCTACAGGAACTTAACATGGCAAAGCAAGGCATGGCATGGAGCTACTCAAAGCAGTTAACAAAAGTCCCTTAGTTACCTTGAGCCAAAAGGGATCCGAAAATATAATTGCAAGCATGTGAACATGGCAAAAACATAATCAGGTTACAGACTTAGTGAAAAACTGGAGCATGCAAATATGTTAACGAGTAGACATGTTTACGAGCTCGATGCACTCACTACAGAGCATGGCATGACAAACTAAGAATACACCCATCAAGAATACATGTTATAGAAGCTAGACATGGCAAGAACAACAACATAGCATGCACGGATCAACAACAACATCCTCAACAAAATCGCTAACAAGTAAACAATCTGCCAGGATTCACGAAATAGCAAAAGTAGAGCTCGATTGACTCAAGCTAGGGTGCTCCATAATTGCAAAAAAATACATGGATGTATAGAGAACCACAATATTAGCAAATCATCCTTACTGATCATCCTCAAAAGAGGCACAGATCACTAGGAAATAACATGAACATATGGCATATTGATAAAAACAGATCAAGGACTTGGAGAAATTCGAAGTCCCTGAAATCAGCATTAACGAATGCACTACTTTGCAAGCTTGTGCTAGTCACCACACATGTCACAAAAATACATGGTAAGCACCTCTATAAATATGGCATGGCATATAACAAAACTCATGTAGAGCTCAGGAGCAAATCATGCACACATTAATCATGGCAAAAATGACAAATAGCTATTTCGTACAGCAGATCTGACAATTAACTCAAATAGCTCTCTTCCAACAGCATTTCGGGCATCAAGATGAGCTCAAATGAAAATGATGAACTGAGATGAAATGATGTACTCTCCGAGACAAACATTTTGATATGCTACATGCGCAAAACGGAGCTATGGATGCGGAGTTACGGCATGATGAAAAACGCAAAATATCAAGGGTTTCGGGAGGAAAGTCAACCGAGTGGATCTCCTCAGATCCAGATCTGCACGCTTCCCGAGGCGGTCACCGGAGAACACTGTAGATGACGACGAACTCGCCGGAGAGGAGGGGCGGCCGGAGTCGAGGTGGTCCGTCGAGGGGGTTGCCGGAGATGAGGGGAGGCCGGACGGCGAGGGCGGCGTCCCCTGCGGCGGTTCCGGCCGCGGTGGCGGC
>NC_057797.1:234256785-234259094 GCF_018294505.1 Triticum aestivum | reverse complement strand
GGGCGCGAGCCGGGAGGGCCCGCGGCGGGCTGCGTGGGCCGGCGCGGTTCGCGGCGAAGTGGGGCGCCGGCTGGGACACGTGGCGGACAGCGATTGGTCGTGCGGCGCGGGCGGACACGTCCGTCGGTGGAGTTTTTATCCGGTCGCGAGGAGAGGGAGAGGGTTAGGGTTTCACCCGTGAATTTCGGAGGGGGTTCTTTATATAGGCATAGAGGGAGCTAGGAGAGTCCAAATGAGGTGCGGTTTGCGGCCACGCGATCGTGATTGAACGATCTAGATGATGGAGAGGGTTTTGGTGGGTTTTGGGCCAAAATGGAAGGGTGTTGGGCTGCAACACACATGAGGCCTTCTCGGTCCCTCGGTTAATCGTTGGAGTATCAAACGAAGTCCAAATGGTATGAAACTTGACAGGCGGTCTACCGGTAGTAAACCAAGGCCGCTTGGCAAGTATCGGTCCAATCCGTAAATGTTTAACCCCCACACACGAAAAGAAGGTAGAAAGGACCACTGGAGGAGATAGGAGCGCCGGAATGCAAAACGGACAACGGGGAAAAAGCTCGGATGCATGAGACGAACACGTATGCAAATGCAATGCACATGATGACATGATATGAGATGCATGACAACGACAACAACACACGGAGACAAAAACCCGAACCCGAGGAAATAAAATAACTTAGCGCCGGAAATGACAAGAGTTGGAGTACATATTAGATAAATTACATCCGGGTGTTACAAGTAGGCCGGCTCGGGCGGTCGCGGTCAACGGAGCGGGCTGAACCCAGCAGGACTTGGCGCTGCAGTCACCGTCCTCACGTGCTTCCACACAGAAACAGGGGAGGCCGATAATGGACTTGGCGCTCTCCGGTGGGGCAGCACGGCGATCTGTATGCGGAGACGGGGTTCTTGACCGGTGAGCGAGAAGAGGCAGCTCCGGCGTGGGGCTCATCCTTGCGGCAGCGGGTTGGAAGCATCCGGTCACCACAAAGCGGAGGAGGCCGGGGCTTGTTGCGGCTGACGAAGAGGCACGAAGGCACAGGTATTGACGGCGACGGACGGAAGCGCACGCAATGCGGAAATCCCTCGTGGTTCAAGGACTGGATAAGATCTTGGCCGGTGTTGAAGCTTTGGCAAGTCGACAGCTTGAAGACAACGGCTCCGTGGGCTCCTGTTCAAACATGCAGAGCAATAGAGAGAGATGAGATAGGGAAAGAAGAAGGGAAAGAAGGAGGTAGCGCGAGGGGGGGCTCGGGCGATGTGCAAGGTGACGAGGAGCATCTCCTCGAGGAGGAAGAAATAGGGCGCAACGGAGCTAGTCCTGCTGGTCTGGTGAGAGGGTCCTAAGGTGTGGCCGCGCGAGACAAGCTGCATGACGCAGAGCTCCGGCCTGCTCCCGAGCGACGCGAGGGAGGGGTCCTTCGGGCGCGGGCAGGAGGGAGGCTGCAGGGCGCCTGGTCGCCGGCGACGCAGCTGGTCGCGAGGACGGGCGTGTGGTTTGAACGCGCGAGGCTGTGGTCGAGGAGCTCGGGAGGCTCGGCGGCTTCCTGAAGAAAAAGAGAGGTGAGGTGAGGAAGAAATAAGGAAGGAAGGAGAGAGGCAGGGCACGGGGCTGGCCTGGACGCTGGCAGAGAACTCGAGCGATACTCCGGGCGGTGGCGCCCGCCGATGCGGTTGCCAAAGGCAGGCAAGATGCGCGGGCAGATTGGAGTTGGGTTGCCGCGGGAGCTGAGCGTCGGTAGTCGTTGACTAGAGATGGATCGATGGGATGGATGGTGGTTGTGTAACACCCCGGATGTAACTTTCCCAATTTCTACTCCAACTCTTGCCGTTTCCGGCGTTAAGTTAATTTATTTCCTCGGGTTCAGGTCTTTGTCTCCGTGTGTTGTTATCGTTGTCATGCATCTCATATCATGTCATCATGTGCATTGCATTTGCATACGTGTTCATCTCATGCATTCGAGCATTTTCCCCATTGTCTGTTTTGCATTCGGGCGCTTCGTTCTCCTCCGGTGGTCATTTCTACCTTTCTTTCGTGTGTGGGGATTAAACATTTCCGGATTAGACAGAGACTTGCCAAGCGGCCTTGGTTTACTACCGGTAGACCGCCTGTCAAGTTTTGTATCATTTGGACTTCGTTTGATACTCCAACGGTTAACCAAGGGACCAAAAAGGCCTCGTGTGTGTTGCAGCCCAACACCCTTCCAATTTGGCCCAAAACCCACCTAAGCCTTCTCCATCTTCTAGATCGTTCGATCATGATCGCTTGGCCGAAAACCACACCTCATTTGGACTCTCCTACCTCCCTCTAT
>NC_057797.1:234253951-234256182 GCF_018294505.1 Triticum aestivum | reverse complement strand
GAGGCCGGGGCGACCTCCCCCTCGCCTTCCCGCGCAGCTACTCCGGCGAAGATCCGGTCAACCTCGGATTGTGTGCCACCGAAACCCTAGATCTGGTGGTTCCTTTTTTTCTTCTAAGTCCCAAAATTCTAGATCCAAGTGCTCATGTTCATAGCCTCGTGACTTTGCATCCGTAGCTCCGATTCATGCATATAGCATATCAAAATGTTGATCTCAGAGTGTACATCATTTCATTCCATTGCATCATTTTCATTTGAGTTCATCTTGATGCCCGAAATGCTGTTAGAAGAGGGCTACTTGAGATAATTGTCAGATCTGCTACTCCATTTAGGTTTTTGTCATTTTTGCCATGATTAATGTGTGCATGATATGCCCTGATGTTCTACATATGTTTTGTTAAGGGTTTTGTCATCTTTCCAGAGGTGCAACCCATGTATTTTTGTGATGTGTGTGGTGACTATCACAAGCTTTCCAAGTGATGCACTTGGTAATTCTGTTTTCAGGGACTTAGCATTTCCACTAAGTCCTTGAGCTGTTTTTTTCATGTTGCCATATGTTCATGTTGTTTCCTAGTGATCCATGCCTCTTTTGAGGATGATCAGTAAGGATGTTTTGTTAATATTGTAGTGCTATATCCATCCATGTCTTTGTTTGCAATTATGGAGCATCCTAGCTTGAGTCAATCAAGCTCTACTTTTGCTACTTTGTGAATCTGGGCAGATTGTCAACTTGTTTGCAATTTTGTCGAGGATGTTGTAGTTGATCTGTGCATGCTATGCTATTGTTCTTGCCATGTCTAGCTTGAATTTTGTGTGTTCTTGATGGGTGTATGCTTAGTTTTTCATGACTTGCACCGTAGTGAGTGCATCGAGCTCGTAAACATGCCTACTTGATATCTGTTTTCAGCATGCTCCAGTTTTCACCAAGTCTGAAAACTGATTATGTTTTTGCTATATTCACATGCTTGCAATTGAATTTTCTGATCCCTTTTGGCTCAAGGTCACTAAGGGACTTTTGTTAATCTCTTTGAGTAGCTCCATGCCATGCTTTACTTTGCCATGTTCAGGTCCTGTAGCATGTAGTTTTGTTGCTCCGAAGAGTGCTATCTGATCTGAAATTCCAGACAAGTGTTGATTTCACTAAGTCTGAGATCTGTTTGCCATATGCATTTTTTGCCATGCTTGTTTGAACCTGTTAATGGATGAATTGGCCGTAGCTCAGTGCTAGACTTTTGTTAAGCATCATAAATGCATCCCTTCCATGTATTTTGTTTTCATGTTTGAGTGCTGTAGCATGTCCATCTCCTTGCATTTAGAAGGCTACTTGCTGTAAATCGCAGACCGGTGTCAATTTTGAATCGCTTGCCATTTCCAAACCGTAACTCCGATTCCGGCGTTCTTTATATCGTTTTTAAGCGATTTCATCTCATCTTCCCAGTGGCACACTTGGATTTCCATGTTGAGGCCAGGTTCTTGCATTTCCTGTCATATCTTGCATATGCATCCCGCATCGCATCCCGCATTGCATATCATCATTGCATCATATTGTTTGATCCTTGCACATGGTTGATTGTGTCCTTGTTGCTTGTTTGTCTTGTTTGGGTAGAGCCGGGAGACGAGTTCGCTAACGAGGAGCCCGTTGAGTTTGCTTTCGAGGATCCAGTCAACTCTGACAACTTTGCAGGCAAAATAATCATACCCTCGAAATCACTACTATCTTTGCTATGCTAGTTTGCTCGCTCTTTTGCTATGCCAATGCTACGATGCCTACCACTTGCTTTCAAGCCTCCCAAATTGCCATGTCAAACCTCTAACCCACCTTGTCCTAGCAAACCATTGATTGGCTATGTTACCGCTTTGCTCAGCCCCTCTTATAGCGTTGCTAGATGCAGGTGAAGATTGGAGGCCGTTCCTTGTTGGGTCATTTATTTACTTGTTGGGATATCATTATATTGCCATGTTATCTTAATGCATCTATATACTTGGTAAAGGGTGGAAGGCTCGGCCTCTCGCCTAGTGTTTTGTTCCACTCTTGCCTCCCTAGTTTCCGTCATATCGGTGTTATGTTCCCGGATTTTGCGTTCCTTACGCGGTTGGGTTATAATGGAAACCCCTTGATAGTTTGCCTTGATTAAAGCTTTTCCAGCAATGCCCAACCTTGGTTTTACCATTTTCCACCTAGCCTCTTTTTCCCCTGGGTTTCCGGAGCCCGAGGGTCATCTTATTTAACCC
>NC_057797.1:234246674-234253647 GCF_018294505.1 Triticum aestivum | reverse complement strand
GTGTGCCCTGAGAACGAGATATGTGCAGCTCCTATAGGGATTTGTCAGCACATTCAGGCGGTGTTGCTGGTCTTGTTTTAACCTGTCGAAGTGTCTTGAAGAACCGAGATACCGAGTCTAATCGGAACGTCTTGGGAGGAGGTCTATTCCTTCGTTGACCGTGAGAGCTTGTCATGGGCTAAGTTGGGACTCCCCTGTAGGGATTTGAACTTTCGAAAGCCGTGCCCGCGGTTATGGGCAGATGGGAATTTGTTAATGTCCGGTTGTAGATAACTTGAACCTTAACTTAATTAAAATGAATCAACTGAGTGTGTTACCGTGATGGCCTCTTCTCGGCGGAGTCCGGGAAGTGGACACGGTGTTGGAGTAATGTTTGCGCAGGTTGCTCTCTAGTTTCTCGCTCGTTCTTTGCCTCCTCTTCTCGCTCTCTTTTGCGAATAAGTTAGCCACCATACTTGCTAGTCACTTGCTGCAGCTCCACATATTTTACCTTGCCATACCTATAAGCTTAAATAGTCTTGATCGCGAGGGTGCGAGATTGCTGAGACCCTATGGCTCACAAATTACTATTACACCAGATGCAGGGCCTGATGGTTCCGCTCCAGGAGACGCGCTTGAGCTCAAGTGGGAGTTCGACGAGGACTCTCAACGATACTATGTTTCCTTTCCCGATGATTAGTAGTGGTGCCCAGTTGGGGGTGATCGGGACCGTGTCGCATGTTGAGTTATCTTTTATTTTGGCGCCGTAGTCGGGCCATGAGTGTTTGGATGATGTAATGTTATTTATGTACTTGATTGACGTGGCGAGTGTAAGCCAACTATGTTATCTCCCCTTTATTATTCATATTACATGGGATGTTGTGAAGATTGCCTAACTTGCGACATATGCCTTCAATGCGATTATGTCTCTAAGTCATGCCTCGACACGTGGGAGCTATAGTCGCATCGAGGGTGTTACATGTTGGTACCAAAGCCTTCCCCGACCTTAGGAGCCCCATTGCTTGATTGTTTTTTAGCGACCGGGTTGTGTCTAGAAAAATGTTTTGAGTCATTTAGGAATTATATATCGGAGAGTTTAGGAATTCTTTTTACTTCCCAGTCTCCTCATCGCTCTGGTAAGGCATCCTGACGTAGAGTTTTGACTCTTCTCTTCTCAAATTTCACTAAAAAAAATTTTAGGATCACGCGGGTATCTTGGAATCGTTCCAATGGTTTTATGATGAGAACATTGTCTTGGTGCCTCCTGTCAGGGGTTTTGTGGAAATGTCCCGGGGAGTTGAGCTCTGAGGTGTTGTCATCATAATTTTATCGTTGCAGTTCTGGAATACCTGAGTTTAGTACGCCGACATCGAAAATCTCTTTTATGCAGTTCGTTGGTGAGATAACCTTGACGCCACCCAGTACTGGGGCGGGAGTTCGGGAGTATCGCCATAACTTGTATAACAGATGCTTTTCGAAGGTTGAGGTAGATGGTTTCCGAAGTTTTTCTCGGTTATGTGTTGAAGGATGGATACAGCTGGATGTAGGATTTGCTAGTTTGGGTGAGATATTATGCTTCCCCTGTATCCCCAACACCTGATTGCATAACCAGAAAGGTTCGGGAGTTTCATAGGTGGGAATTCTTGTAGCTCTAGTTCTTCTTCCACGGATATTGGTTTGAGATTGGGATTTCTTACCAATTATTCGTTCTTGATCCATACCTTGTTGATTTATTTCTCTACCTTAATTCTACATGGCTTCTCAATTTATGGATATGTGACCATTTCAAGAGGAATGCATTCGTTCATTTTGTTCGGATGTGAAGACTATATGTTGCAATTTTCATTCCGTTGGATTCAGCTTCAATATTTGTCTATCAATGTGCTAATGGATGTCAACCTCTTCAGGATGGCTCCTCTAATGCGCATGACTCCGAATCCTAATCTGCCACCACCTCCACCTCGTCCGGAGGCATGGCAAGCTGTGATGGCCGCAACCAATGCAAACACACAGTTGATCATGCAAATTCTCCAAGAGCGCAATCAAGGCAACCAAGGGAATCAAGGCAACAATCAGAATCACTTTGCTACACTCAACCAGTTCCTTGCTAACGGGCCAAAGACTTTCAGCAATTGTGTTGAGGCAACTGATGCTGACGATTGGCTTGTGGATCTGTGGAAGCATTTCGAGTGCAGTAACGTCAGGCCTGAGGACTTTGTTAAGTTCGCTTCCTTCCAACTCAAAGATCAAGCTGCAGAATGGTTCCAGTAGTACAAGGATTCCCGAGGTGGACGTGTTATCACTTGGGATGATTTCCGTCGAGATTTCCGAGCCCATCATATTCCTCAGAGCGTGGTTGAAAGCAAGCGTGAGGAATTCCGCAATCTGAAGCAAGGCTCTTTGTCTGTCTATGACTACAACAAGTTGTTCCAGAAGCTCGCCCGCTCTGCCAAGCAGGACGTACCTGATGAGAAGAGCATGATATATCGGTTCAGGGGTGGTCTCAGAGAAGAAATTCAGCTAGCTCTTGTTCTCTTTGAGCCCTTGAGATACAATGAGTTCTACAACATGGCATTGAAGCAAGAGGCTTCCCAGTTGAGGTGTGATGCTTCCAAGAAGCGAGTCAGAGATGTTACTCCTTCTTCCTCTACTCAAGTGGCCAAGCAGCAGAAGTATTGGCTTCCTCCTCCTCCGTTTCGTCAGCCGTATCAGCAGAAGAGCAAAGGTGGCAGTGGTTCTTCCCACCCACCCAACCCTGGCTTTCAGAACAAGACTTCGTCTCAAGCTCCAAGATCGAGTGCTCCATATCACCGTCCGCTGTCAGAAGTCACGTGCAACAAGTGCCAACAGAAGGGTAACTATGCCAACAAGTGTTTCAACTAGAGGCGTCTTCCTCCTCCTCCTACTGTGAGATCGGCAAGTACAGTTGTGGTCAAGCATAACCCCAAGCATGCCAAGGTCAACTTGATGAATGCAGCTCAGGCAGAGGACTCGTCATATGTGATCATGGGTAACCTTCCTGTTAACGATGTTCCTGCAAAAGTACTTTTTGACTCTGGTGCATCACATTCCTTCATGTCATTCCCATTTGCATCGGAGAACAATTTTAGTACTAAGGCTTTACCTAGAGCTATGCAAGTCGTCTCTCCGGCTAAGCGTCTGAGTTCTAGTATGATGGTTTCGGATATTTCTATCATGATGGGTGATTTCAAGTTTCTGGCTTCTCCAATGGTTCTTGGTAACTCGGATATTGATCTTATTCTTGGGATGGATTGGCTTTCTAAGCACAAGGCTCAGCTTGATTGTGCAGCAAGGCATATTAAATTGACTCATTCATCTGAGGATGTAATTGTCTTTGCCGCTCGGGATAATACCATCCGTCTGTTTTCTCTCAATGAGAAGGGTGAACTGGATGCCATCTCTCAAATTCCAGTCGTTTGCGAATATCAAGACGTCTTTCCAGAAGAGCTTCCAGGAATGCCTCCGCACCGGCCAGTTGAATTCGTTATTGATCTTGAGCCTGGCATGGAACCTGTGTGCAAATGTCCTTACAAGCTCGGGCCTGAAGAGTTGAAGGAGCTGAAGAAGCAACTCGATATTCAAGAAAGAATGGGTCTCATCCGGCCTAGTTCTTCTCCGTGGGGTTGTGGTATTCTTTTTGTGAAGAAGAAGGATGGAACGGACCGACTTTGTGTTGATTACTGTCCATTGAACAAGAAGACCATCAAGAATAAATACCCACTTCCCAACATCAACGAGTTGTTCGAACAACTTAATGGTGCCCAAGTATTCTCCAAGCTTGATCTTCGTATGGGTTATCATCAGATTCGAATCCGTGAGCAAGATATTCCCAAGACGGCTTTCAGGACAAGCTATGGTTCATACGAATACACTGTCATGTCTTTTGGCCTCGTCAACGCTCCTCCGACGTTCTCTCGCATGATGAACTTCATCTTCAACGCCTACACCAATGACTTCATTTTGGTCTATCTCGACGACATTCTAGTTTTCTCCAAGAACAAGGAAGATCATGCCAAGCACTTGCATTTGGTTCTTGATAAGCTCAGGGAACACAAGTTCTACGCCAAGTTCTCCAAGTGCGAATTTTGGCTCGATGAGGTTCTTTATCTTGGTCATATCATCTCTGCCAAGGGCATTGCCATGAATCCTGAGAAGGTGTCTGCAATTGTGAGTTGGGAACCTCCTCAGAACGTGAAGCAACTCCGCAGCTTCCTCGGTCTAGCAAGCTATTGCCGAAGATTCATTGAAAACTTTTCTAAGATCGCGAAGCCTCTCTCAAATCTTCTCCAGAAGCACGTCAAGTACGTTTGGTCTCTAGAGTGTGACATTGCTTTCAACACTTTGAAAGAGAAATTGATCACTGCTCCAGTTCTGACTCCGCCTGATGAATCCAAGACGTACGAGGTCTTTTGTGATGCCTCTCTCCAAGGTCTTGGCGCAGTATTGATGCAAGAGAAGAAAGTTGTTGCTTATACCTCTCGCCAATTGAAGCCTAATGAGAAGAACTACCCCACTCATGATCTCGAGTTGGCGGCAGTTGTGCATGCTCTTTTGACTTGGAGACATCTTCTATTGGGAAGAAAAGTGGACATTTTCACTGATCACAAGAGTCTCAAGTACATCTTCACTCAGCCTAATCTCAACCTCAGGCAAACTCGATGGGTCAAAATGATTCAAGAGTATAATCCGAGTATCGAGTATACTCCAGGCAAGGCCAATGTGATTGCTGACGCTTTGAGCAGGAAAGCGTATTGCAACAGTCTGATTCTCAAGCCTTATCAACCCGAGCTTTGCGAAGCTTTCCGCAAACTTAATCTGCAAGTTGTTCCTCAAGGTTTCCTCGCCAACCTTCAAGTCTCTCCTACCTTGGAAGACCAGATTCGCCAAGCCCAGCTTCTTGATGCTATGGTGAAAAAGGTGAAGATTGGGATTGCCAAGAGTCAGCCCAAGTACAAGTGCTACTGCCTTGATGACAAGGATACTCTCTTCTCCGAGGGTGGTATTGTTGTACCCAAAGGTGAACTTCGTAAAGTGATCATGAACAAGGCTCATAATTCTCTCCTCTCCATCCACACTGGGAGCACGAAGATGTATCAGGACCTCAAGCAGGCTTATTGGTGGACTCGAATGAAGCACGAGATTGCTCAATTCGTGAATGAATGTGATGTCTGCAGAAGAGTGAAGGCAGAACACCAAAGGCCAGCTGGTCTCCTCCAACCTCTTGCCATTCCAGAATGGAAGTTTGACCACATTGAGATGGACTTCGTGACTGGGTTTCCTAAGTCCAAGCGTGGCAATGATGCTATATTCGTTGTCATCGATAAACTCACTAAAGTGGCTCACTTTCTGCCTATCAAAGAGTTAATCACTGCAGCTCAATTAGCGGAACTCTATACCTCTCGAATTGTCTCTCTGCACGGTATTCCACAAGTGATCTCTTCAGACTGTGGCAGCATCTTTACCTCGAAGTTTTGGGATTCTTTTCAGAAGGCCATGGGCGCCAACATCCGCTTCAGCACAGCTTTCCATCCTCAAACTAGCGGTCAAGTCGAGCGTGTCAACCAGATTCTTGAAGATATGCTCATGGCTTGTGTGATCTCCTTCGGCATGAAATGGGATGATTGTCTTCCTTATGCTAAATTCTCCTACAACAACAGTTTTCAAGCAAGTTCGGGCAAGGCCCCATTTGAAATTCTGTATGGCAGGAAGTGCCGTACCCCTCTCAACTGGTCTGAAACCGGTGAACGTCAGCTTTTGGGTAATGACTTAATCACAGAGGCAGAGGAAATGTGCAAAGTCATTCGTGATAACCTCAAAGCAGCCCAATCCCGCCAGAAGAGCTACTATGATAGTAAGCGCCGTGATTTGGCTTTCGAGATCGGAGATCATGTTTACCTCCGCGTCTCTCCTATGAAAGGTACTCGTCGCTTAAGTATCAAAGGGAAGCTTGCCCCTAGATACGTGGGACCTTTCAAGATTGTCAGCAAGAGAGGTGACCTCGCCTATCAACTCGAGCTTCCTTGAAACTTTGCAAATGTTCATGACGTGTTCCATGTCTCTCAGCTTTGAAAGTGCTTCAAGACTCCTGACCACACTATCAACTTCGAGGACATTGAGATCCAAGAAGATCTCTTCTATCGTGAGCACCCAGTTGCTATTCTCGAAGAGACTAAACGCAAGACTCGCAACAAGTCAATCAAATTTCTCAAAGTCAAGTGGTCACACCATTCCGACTGTGAAGCTACCTGGGAATGCGAGGATCACCTCCGTTCTGAGTACCCAGCATTCTTTCAGTCCTAGATCTCGGGACGAGATCCTTTCGTAGTGGTGGAGTGTTGTAACACCCCGGATGTAACTTTCCCAATTTGTACTCCAACTCTTGCCGTTTCCGGCGTTAAGTTAATTTATTTCCTCGGGTTCGGGTCTTTGTCTCCGTGTGTTGTTACCGTTGTCATGCATCTCATATCATGTCATCATGTGCATTGCATTTGCATACGTGTTCATCTCATGCATTCGAGCATTTTCCCCGTTGTCCGTTTTGCATTTGGGCGCTTCGTTCTCCTCCGGTGGTCATTTCTACCTTTCTTTCGTGTGTGGGGATTAAACATTTCCGGATTGTACCGAGACTTGCCAAGCAGCCTTGGTTTACTACCGGTAGACCGCCTGTCAAGTTTCATATCATTTGGACTTCGTTTGATACTCTAACGGTTAACCGAGGGACCGAAAAGGCCTCATGTGTGTTGCAGCCCAACACCCTTCCAATTTGGCCCAAAACCCACCTAAACCTTCTCCATCTTCTAGATCGTTCGATCACGATCGCGTGGCCGAAAACCGCACCTCATTTGGACTCTCCTAGCTCCCTCTATGCCTATAAATAGACCCCCCCCCCCGAAATTCGGATCTCTTTCTCCCCCGAAACCCTAAAAAGTCCACCTCGCGCGCACCGGACATGTCCGCCGCGCCGGACATTTTG
>NC_057797.1:234244343-234246145 GCF_018294505.1 Triticum aestivum | reverse complement strand
CACCGGAACCTCGCCGCCGTCGCGGGAGCCTCGCCCAGCCGCCTCCCCGCGCCGCCTCGCCTCCCCGCCGCCGGATCCGGCCGGGAGAGGCCGGGGCGACCTCCCCCTCGCAGCTACTCCAGCGAAGATCCGATCAACCTCAGATTGCGTGCCACCGAAACCCTAGATCTGGTGGTTCCTTTTTTTTCTTCAAAGTCCCGAAATTCCAGATCCAAGTGCTCATGTTCATAGCCTCGTAACTTTGCATCTGTAGCTCTAATTCATGCATATAGCATATCAAAATGTTCATCTCAAAGAGTACATCATTTCATTCCATTGCATCATTTTCATTTGAGTTCATCTTGATGCCCTAAATGCTGTTAGAAGAGGGCTACTTGAGATAATCGTCAGATCTGCTACTCCATTTAGGTTTTTGTCATTTTTGCCATGATTAATGTGTGCATGATATGCCCTGATGTTCTACATATGTTTTGTTAAGGGTTTTGTCATCTTTCTAGAGGTGCAACCCATGTATTTTTGTGATGTGTGTGGTGACTAGCACAAGCTTGCCAAGTGGTGTACTTGGTAATTCTGTTTTCAGGGACTTAGCATTTCCACTAAGTCCTTGAGCTGTTTTTTTCATGTTGCCATATGTTCATGTTGTTTCCTAGTGATCCGTGCCTATTTTGAGGATGATCAGTAAGGATGTTTTGTTAATATTGTAGTGCTATATCCATCCATGACTTTGTTTGCAATTATGTAGCACCCTAGCTTGAGTCAATCGAGCTCTATTTTTGCTTCTTTGTGAATCTGGGCAGATTGTCAACTTGTTTGCAATTTTGCCGAGGATGTTGTAGTTGATCTGTGCATGTTTGAGTGCTGTAGCATGTTCATCTCGTTGCATTTAGATGGCTACTTGCTGTAAATCGCAGACCGGTGTCAATTTTGAATCGCTTGCCATTTCCAAACCGTAACTCCGATTCCGGCGTTCTTTATATCGTTTTAAAGCGATTTCATATCATCTTCCCAGTGGAACACTTGGATTTCCAAGTTAAGGCCAGGTTCTTGCATTTCCTGTCATATCTTGCATATGCATCCCGCATCGCATCCCGCATAGCATATCATCATTGCATCATATTGTTTGATCCTTGCACGTGGTTGATTGTGTCCTTGTTGCTTGTTTGTCTTGTTTGGGTAGAGCCGGGAGACGAGTTCACTAACGAGGAGCCCGTTGAGTTTGCTTTCGAGGATCCAGTCAACTCTGACAACTTTGCAGGCAAGATAATCATACCCTCGAAATCACTACTATCTTTGCTATGCTAGTTTGCTCGCTCTTTGCTATGCCAATGCTACGATGCCTACCACTTGCTTTCAAGCCTCCCAAATTGCCATGTCAAACCTCTAACCCACCTTGTCCTAGCAAACCATTGATTGGCTATGTTACCGCTTTGCTCAGCCCCTCTTATAGCGTTGCTAGATGCAGGTGAAGATTGGAGGCCGTTCCTTGTTGGGTCATTTATTTACTTGTTGGGATATCATTATATTGCCATGTTATCTTAATGCATCTATATACTTGGTAAAGGGTGGAAGGCTCGGCCTCTCGCCTAGTGTTTTGTTCCACTCTTGCCTCCCTAGTTTCCGTCATATCGGTGTTATGTTCCCGGATTTTGCGTTCCTTACGCGGTTGGGTTATAATGGAAACCCCTTGATAGTTTGCCTTGATTAAAGCTTTTCCAGCAATGCCCAACCTTGGTTTTACCATTTTCCACCTAGCCTCTTTTTCCCCTGGGTTTCCGGAGCCCGAGGGTCATCTTATTTAACCC
>NC_057797.1:234239876-234244333 GCF_018294505.1 Triticum aestivum | reverse complement strand
TCCTCTGAGTGTTGGTCCGAACTGAGCTGCCTACGGGGCCACCTCGGGGAAACTTGAGGGTTGGTTTTTACTCGTAGCTAGTCTCATCCGAGTGTGCCCTGAGAACGAGATATGTGCAGCTCCTATAGGGATTTGTCAGCACATTCAGGCGGTGTTGCTGGTCTTGTTTTAACCTGTCGAAGTGTCTTGAAGAACCGAGATACCGAGTCTAATCGGAACGTCTTGGGAGGAGGTCTATTCCTTCATTGACCGTGAGAGCTTGTCATGGGCTATGTTGGGACTCCCCTGTAGGGATTTGAACTTTCGAAAGCCATGCCCGCGGTTATGGGCAGATGGGAATTTGTTAATGTCCGGTTGTAGATAACTTGAACCTTAACTTAATTAAAATGAATCAACTGAGTGTGTTACCGTGATGGCCTCTTCTCGGCGGAGTCCGGGAAGTGGACACGGTGTTGGAGTAATGTTTGCGCAGGTTGCTCTCTAGTTTCTCTCTCATGCTTTGCCTCCTCTTCTCGCTCTCTTTTGCGAATAAGTTAGCCACCATACTTGCTAGTCACTTGCTGCAGCTCCACATATTTTACCTTGCCATACCTATAAGCTTAAATAGTCTTGATCGCGAGGGTGCGAGATTGCTGAGTCCCTGTGGCTCACAGATTACTATTACACCAGATGCAGGGCCTGATGATTCTGCTCCAGGAGACACGCTTGAGCTCAAGTGGGAGTTCGACGAGGACTCTCAACGATACTATGTTTCCTTTCCCGATGATCAGTAGTGGTGCCCAGTTGGGGGTGATCGGGACCGTGTCGAATGTTGGGCTATCTTTTATTTTGGCGCCGTAGTCGGGCCATGAGTGTTTGGATGATGTAATGTTATTTATGTACTTGATTGACGTGGCGAGTGTAAGCCAACTATGTTATCTCCCCTTTATTATTCATATTACATGGGATGTTGTGAAGATTGCCTAACTTGCGACATATGCCTTCAGTGTGATTATGTCTCTAAGTCGTGCCTCGACACGTGGGAGCTATAGTCGCATCGAGGGTGTTACAGGTTGGCTGTGGGTGATCCCGATGGGGATTGAGCGGGTGGCGGCGCGATGGGACAAGAAGTCTAGGTTTTAGGGATTGGTCTATGGTTGGACTATATATAGCAATATGATTTTTGGGTAGGGGATAATCCGGTCCTCTAATTAAAATCGAGCGGTCAAGAAAAATAGACGAGGAAGTCCAAATAAGAAAACTGTGATGTTTTATAGATGTTTAGGGATGATCCGGACCCAACGGTGATGACTGCCCGGGTCGGGTCCGGGACAACTTTCGGACGCGCGCGCGAGGAGGGCCGTGGGCTGACGAGAGAGGTTAGATTGGGCCTGGCGGTAGGTAGTGGACTGTGTAGACGGTCTAGGGAGGAAAGAGAGGGAAAGCCCGGCAACAGTTTTGGAGACCGAAAACGTCCGACATTTGACCGGCTATATTGCCGTTATAGTTAATCATTGGGGCGTCAAATGAACTCCGAATGCGATGAAACTTGGCAGGCGACATACTAACAACATAACAACACCGCATGACAACTTTCAACCCATTCCGGGAACATTTTCCAACCAATTATAAAATAATATTTCGGACATGCCGCGGGCGCGTGCATGTGTGGTTGGGCTCAGAACGGACAACGGAGAGGACGGGGAGACCTGGACAGATGCAGGTTTTGAAAACATGATGATGCAATGCACATGATGACATGGCAAGATGCAACACGCAAGGAAATTACATGGCAAAGACAGCGAATAACTGGAAGACACCTAGCGCAACGGGATCGGGGCGTTACACCATTCTTGCTCCTTTAGATTTTGTTGATCTGTCAAGCATTATCCCTGATGTCTGTTTCCACTTGCGTCGTGGTGCTAGTTCAACAACGAATATGGAAAGTGTTAGTGCACATGAAACTATGAGAGTACATATAAAGGAGCATGCAACTGCAACTTGACTCGGTCAGGTACCGTCTTGGTGTTGATGCTCATGAGGTTCATCTGATCTTGCCAAGTCTTGTTGTGTCAGCAGTGCTTCGAAAGTAGTGTTAGGTGTGAATGTAGCTTGGGAACTGGCTAGTTCCGGAGAAAACGAACGAGTAACTCGTTGAGATGCTGGTACTATTGAAGCGGATGCGGCAGCTGGTGGAGCAGGTGATACTATGTTTGTAGATTTAGCCAGTGGACTTGGACTTTCTACTGCACTATAAGTACCAGCAGAATCTCGAGGGCAGATCCTTTTCCGTTTCACCCGACGAGTAACACCATTCCCTACTATATTCTTTTCCTTGCTCTTTTTTGACTTCGCCATGTCAAGGCGTACCCACAACACAAAAGAATAAAATCGCACTTCAGAACTCATTGGTGCATGATACAGACAAGCAATACTTTGATGTAAGACAATCGTATGAGGATGGAATATGTAAGAAAAACAGGACGACGTGACATATTCACAGCTATGATGTGTAAACTAAGCAGAAGGATTTTCAAGAAAATATAAGTAATGCAAGCTAGAAACCATATGAAAGATGCAACCAATATCACTCTGCCTAGTTAAAAGTGTCTTGTCATAAATGGCATTTCGAAAAATTAGAAGCAGTACAATGTAGAAATCAATGCAAGATGCAACCACTATCAAACTGCCATGTTAAAAGCGTCCAATCATGAGTGACTGATGCGGGATACACAACAGCAGTACTTTGATGTAAGAACATGGTATGGTTGATAGATGCAGTGTATTTTAGACACAGAAAGGCATGTCATATGCACATGTATAACGTATAAAATCAACAGGTGCAACTTAATCAAAATAGAATAAATATAGGCTAAACAACATATGCAACATGAAACCAATTATCACACTGTCAACTTAGAGCAAGCACCTGCAATGGTGGAGTACGAGAGATGAACTCATCATGTGGACTTGAGACTTCAACTTCATTAGCAGTAGTAGTGGCAAATGTAGAGAGTTTTTGTTTGCGTCGGTCCGGAGGACCACCAACATCCCCTAACTTACTCTTTTCCTTCCTATTTTCTGATATTTCCTTATGAAATCAAAACCAAAAGATGATGAATAAAGTTAGCTCTGCATAACTGGTTGATGCAAGATACAGACGAACACTACTTTGATGTAAGGCAAGCGCAAGATAGGAGGATGGAATATATACAAAAAAGACAACATTGCATATTCAGACGTACGATAGGAGGATGGAATATGTATGGAAAACAGAAGCAGAAGGTATTTCAACAAAATTAGAAGAAATGAATGCTAGGCACCATATGAACATGCAACCAATATCACTCTATCAGGTAAAGAGTGTCTCGTCGTAAGTGCCATTTCAAGAAATTAGAAGCAGTACAAGCTAGAAGACAATGCAAGATGAAACCTACATCACACTCCCAAGTTAAATGTGTCTTATGGGTAAGTGATCGTTGTAGGTATAAGTTGTAAGCTACGCAGATGCAATTCAACAAAATCAGAAGCAATACAAACTAGTGTAGCGACCCGTCCTCAAACGATCAAGTTTCTGTGCATAAGTGTTATCCGAAAGGGGTGTCATCATCCGGTTGAGTGAACTTTATCCTTGGGTCCGCCATCTATAGAGTAGAAAATGGGGAAGAGTCAGAAATGAGTAGAGAAGAGTGTTCAGGGAGTCCTGGATTAGGGGGTGTTCGGGTAGCCGGACTATACCTTCAGCCGGACTCCAGGACTATGAAGATACAAGATTGAAGACTTCGTCCCGTGTCCGGATGGGACTTTCCTTGGCGTGGAAGGCAAGCTTGGAGATGCGGATATTCAAGATCTCCTAGCATTGTAACCGACTCTGTGTAACCCTAACCCTATCCGGTGTCTATATAAACCGAAGGGTTCTAGTCCGTAGGACAACTTCATCATACAACAATCGTACCATAGGCTAGCTTCTAGGGTTTAGCCTCCTTGATCTCGTGGTAGATCTACTCTTGTACTACCCATATCATCAATATTAATCAAGCAGGAGTAGGGTTTTACCTCCATTGAGAGGGCCCGAACCTGGGTAAAAACATCGTGTCCCTTGTCCCCTGTTACCATCCGCCTAGACGCACAGTTCGGGACCCCCTACCCAAGATCCGCCGGTTTTGACACCGACACTGGTGCTTTCATTGAGAGTTCCTCTGTGTCGTCACTTTTGGGCTCGATGGCTCCTTTGATCATCAAAAACGATGCGGTCCAGGGTGAGACTTTTCTCCCCGGACAGATCTTCGTATTCGGCGGCTTCGCACTGCGGGCCAATTCGCTTGGCCACCTGGAGCAGATCGAAAGCTACGCCCCTGGCCATCAGGTCAGGTTTGGAAGCTTAAACTACACGGCAGACACCCGCGGGGATTCGATCTTCGACGGATTCAAGCCACAGCTGAGCGCGCCGCACTGTGTCGAGAGGCATGATCTAGCTC
>NC_057797.1:234053594-234239381 GCF_018294505.1 Triticum aestivum | reverse complement strand
GAATCCAATTGGGTGCCGATAATGGAGTTCACCGCCGCGGACATCTTTCAGCACTCGCCTTTTGGCGACATCCTGAATTCTCTAAAGTCTCTCTCTTTATCAGGAGATCCCTGGCCGGACTACGGTCAGCAAGGATGGGATACGGACGATGAAGAAATTCAAAGCCCACCCACCACCCACTTGGTAGCCACTGTCAACAATTTAAATGGCGTGCTCAACTTCGACTCCGCAGACATCGACAGCATGGACGACGATGCAGGAGACGAACAGGAACCAGCACCTGTAGGGCGCTGGAAGGCCACCTCGTCATATGATATATACATGGTGGATACTCTAAAAGATGGAGATGGCGATGGAACAGCGGAGGATGACACCTCCAAGAAACAGCCAAAGCGCCAGCATCAGCGGCGCCGCTCTAAATCCCGCCAAAGCAAAAACGGTGATTCCGGCACGGGAGATAATACTACCCCGAATAGCGCCGAAGAACACCTCCTACAACAAGATTCGGCACAGGAAGATGGAGAAGCCAACCCTCATGAGAGAGCGGCAGACCGAGAGGTTGAGGATGATAACTATATGCCTCCCTTCGAAGACGAGGCAAGCCTCGACGACGACGAATTCGTCGTACCATCGGACCCCGCCGAACAAGAGCGTTTCAAACGCAGGCTTTTAGCCACGGCAAGCAGCCTCATGAAAAAGCAGCAACAACTTAGAGCTGATCAAGATTTGCTAGCCGACAGATGGACCGAAGTCCTTGCAGCCGAAGAGTATGAACTCGAACGCCCCTCCAAGAGTTACCCAAAGCACAGGCCGCTACCCCGATCAGAGAAGGAAGCACCTACATCACCAGCGCACGACATGGCCGACCGGCCACCTCGCGGTCGCGACAGAGAGGCCTCTCGGCCCTCCACCCAAGCCATGCCCCGGCGCCGTTCAACCAAGGCACGGGAAAATGCGCCAGACCTGCGAGAAGTACTGAAGAACAAGGCAAGACAAACAAGATCGATCTACGGATCGAGCTGGCGCCCCACGACACGTGACGATGATCTTCATTCCAGATACAACAAATCCGGTCGGGCCGAACACAACAGACATAGCTCCTTCAAGCTGCGTCATGATATAGCCCAGTATAGAGGCGCCGCACACCCATTATGCTTCACAGACGAAATAATGGATCATAAAATCCCAGAGGGTTTCAAACCCGTAAACATCGAATCATATGATGGAACAACAGATCCTGCGGTATGGATTGAGGATTATCTCCTCCATATCCACATGGGCCGCGGCGATGATCTACACGCCATCAAATACCTCCCGCTCAAACTTAAGGGACCGGCCCGGCATTGGCTTAACAGCTTGCCAACAGACTCAATCGGTTCTTGGGAGGACCTGGAAGCCACATTCCTCAACAACTTCCAGGGCACCTATGTGCGACCACCGGATGCCGATGACTTAAGCCACATAATTCAGCAGCCAGAGGAATCGGCCAGGCAATTCTGGACACGGTTCCTAACAAAGAAAACCAGATAGTCGACTATCCGGACGCAGAGGCCCTAGCAGCCTTCAAGCATAATATCCGCGACGAGTGGCTTGCCCGACACCTGGGACAGGAAAAGCCGAAGTCCATGGCAGCCCTCATGACACTCATGACCCGCTTTTGCGTGGGAGAAGACAGCTGGCTAGCTCGCAGTAACAACTTAGCAAAGAACCCTGGTAATTCGGATACCAAGGACAAAAGTGGCAGTACATGTCGGAATAAGCAAAAGCGCCATGTAAGCAGCGACAACAACGAAGACACGACAGTTAATGCCGGATTCAGAGGCTATAAATCCAGTCAACGGAAAAAGGCATTCAAAAAGAATACTCAGGGCCCGTCCAGTTTGGACCGAATACTCGACCGCTTGTGCCAGATACATGGCACCCCCGAAAGGCCAGCCAATCACACCAATAAGGATTGTTGGGTGTTCAAGCAGGCAGGCAAGCTAAGAGCCGAAAATAAAGACAAGGGGCTGCATAGCGATGACGAGGAGGAGCCCAGGCCACCGAACAATAGTGGACAAAAGGGTTTTCCCCCACAAGTGCGGACGGTGAACATGATATACGCAACCCACATCCCCAAGAGGGAGCGGAAGCGTGCACTACGGGACGTATACGCGATGGAGCCAGTCACCCCAAAGTTCAACCCATGGTCCTCCTGCCCGATCACTTTTGATCGAAGGGACCACCCCACTAGCATCCGTCACGGCGGCTTCGCCGCATTGGTTCTCGACCCAATTATCGACGGATTTCATCTCACAAGAGTCCTCATGGACGGCGGAAGTAGCCTGAACCTGCTTTACCAGGATACAGTGCGGAAAATGGGCATCGATCCCTCGAGGATTAAGCCCACAAAAACGACCTTTAAAGGCGTTATACCAGGTGTAGAGGCCAACTGTACAGGCTCAGTAACACTTGAAGTGGTCTTCGGATCTCCGGACAATTTCCGAAGCAAAGAGTTAATCTTCGATATAGTCCGGTTTCGCAGTGGCTATCACGCCCTGCTCGGGCGAACCGCATTTGCAAAGTTCAATGCGGTGCCGCACTACGCATATCTCAAGCTCAAGATGCCAGGCCCTCGAGGAGTAATCACGGTCAACGGAAACATCGAACGCTCCCTCCGTACGGAGGAGCACACGGCGGCCCTCGCAGCGGAAGTACAAAGCAGCCTTCTTAGGCAATTCTCCAGTCCGGCCGTTAAAAAGCCAGACACTGCCAAGCGCGCCCGGAGTAACCTACAACAAGACCGCCTGGCACGTTCTGAGCAGGCGTAGCAATGCGGCCCCAACCCCAACCCCAGCCCTCACGACATAGCGAAACCAGTGCCTCGTGTACATAACTACGCTCTAGAAATACCATGGGCGCAGGGGAAGGGGCACAATAACGGCAAACCCAAAATACGGCTTAAAACGTACTAGGGGCTGCCAAATTCTTTTTTTAATTTTCTCTTACTTTCAGGACTCCATACTTCGGACGACCTGTTCGGAAATTCAACTGCCGCACAAACGATGCAAGATCCAGGGAAGCAGACAAGCCATGCCGCATTATGGAACTCCCAGGTGGTCTCTGTTACGAGCAGTATACCTGTTTTGGCATATAATTCCATGGTCTGCTCCTGGCCAGGACATGTTAAATAGCCCAATATCTTTTGCTTATCGCACTACTTGTATCGTTCTGCTTTGATAGCAGCCTTTCTATAAACAATGCATAGCTTTTTGTCTATTTTTTGCATTATCCTCCTTTCATATATATGTTTATTAAATGACATATTGCACCCGTACACCATGGTACGGCAAACACGCCAGGGGCTTCAGTACCCCTCAATATGGTGTGAGAAGCCCGTACACTTTCACAAGTGCGGCACCCCCAACTTATAGCACTATATGCATCGGCTCCGAATCATGATTTGGGTCAATAGTTGGGTTTGCCCGGCTCCTATGTTTTGGTGCCTTACGTTCCGCTATATCGGCTAAGGTAGCACTAGGAGAACCACTGCGATTGTGCCCCAGTTGAGCTGGGTTAAGCACCTTAGTGGAGAAAGCTAAAGCTGGCTGTCATGATGAGGCGAGAGACCGGTCGCTGTTCGAGAGGTTTTTCGAGTCCCTAAAGACTTATGCCGCTTCGAGCGAGGAGCCGGCTTTGTCCGGCCAAGGCGTGGATAGCGCCCCGAACTCAGTCTTCCAAACTAGGGGCTTCGCCGAAATTTAAAATTATAGAGTTTTATGGCTAAGTGAGAGTGTTCAAGCATTATAGCCCGATTGCCTGGTTCGTTGTGCTGAGCGCCTCCCTCGAAGGACCCAACTATGGGGAAAAAAGCGCTCAGGTTTATCCCGAACACCCCAGCACTAGTGGCATGGGGGCAGAAGCCGACGACTGGCCATCTCTCAATTTTTTGATAAAGGGCTGCACAGAAAGTAATATTTTAAATTCAACAAGCATTGCTTAGCGCATATGAACAAGTTTTCAGTGCACAGGATAAATACGAGCGAGTTCATTCAAAAATTACATCCTTGGTACATTCATCCGCCACAAGGCGGGCACCCGCAAGAACATCCTTATAGTAGTTCTCGGGCTCGCGATGCTCCTTCCCCGGCGGCGGCCCGTCCCTCACAAGCTTCTCACCGTCCATCTTACCCCAGTGCACCTTTGCACGGGCAAGGGCCCTACGGGCACCTTCAATGCAGACGGAGCGCTTGATGACCTCGAGCCTTGGACAGGCCTCCACCAGCCGCCTCACCAGCCCGAAGTAGCTCCCAGGCAGGGCCTCTCCGGGCCACAGCCGAACTATGAAGCCCTTCATGGCCTGTTCGGCCACCTTGTGGAGCTCGACCAGCTGCTTCAGCTGGTCGCTCAAGGGCACAGGGTGTCCGGCCTCAGCGTACTGAGACCAGAACACCTTCTCCGTCGAGCTGCCCTCTTCAGCTCGGTAGAATGCGACGGTGTCGGATACGCTGCAGGGAAGATCTGCGAATGCCCCTAGAGAGCTCCGGATTCGGGTAAGTAACAAGTAGTTCACTTTAATATTTCTGCTTTGCATAAAGAATGCCTTACCCGCTGCTATCTTTTTCATCTCCTCTAACTGTTGGAGGGCCTTTTGGGCTTCGGCCTTGGCAGACTTGGCAGTCTCAAGGGCCGCCGTGAGCTCGGACGCTTGCGTCTTTGACTCAAGCTCCAAACTCTCATGTTTTTTCATGAGAGCCTGAAGCTCTTGCTGCACCTCGCCGACTTGGGCCTCAAGTTTCTCTCACTCAGTGTGCTCCACGGCTGCTTTCTTTTCGGCCTCGGACAGTGCCTGCTTGAGGGTCGCCACCTCAGTCGTGGCCCCTACAATAAGCAGTACAATCCTGTTATTTTTTGCAATCACGTCTTTTTATAGGCACTTTTTCTGTAAGGTATTTCTTACCTTCTTTCTCCTCGAGCCGCCGCTTGGCAAGGCCGAGCTCTTGCTCGGTCCGCTCGAGTCCCTGTTTCAGGGCACCCACCTCCGCAGTCAGTGCGGCGGTGGCTAGCAGCGAAGCCTGCATATTGACTCTTGTTGTTAGACTCCTGCGACATTTAATATATCCTCTATTCGGCTTTTCTTTCCGAACGCCAAACAGAGCATCAGGGGCTACTGTCTATGCGGTTATATTCTTACATATTTTTTACTTACCTCGAAGCCTGTTAGAAGGCTAGCGCAAGCTTCCCTCAGTCCGCTCTTGGCGGACTGAACCTTCTGGATCATCGTACTCATAATAGTACGGTGCTCCTCGTCGATGGAGGCGCCATCAAGCACCTCCAGCAGATTGTCCGGCACCTCCGGTTGGACGGAGGCCGCTGGCTCAGAAGGCTTGCTCCTCTTGGAAGGAGTTCGCCTACCGCGGTCTGGAACTGTTGAAGATTCCGGTGCGGTGTCCGGCACAAAGACGGACTTGGAGCCCTAGGGGGTCTTGTCCCCTTTACTCCTAGAGTCCGGGAGGTCGCCTTGCGGCTCCTCCAGGACCACCTCCTCCTGCCCCGGAGCTCGTTGCGACGCCACTTCGGCGTCGTCCGCAATGCGGTGGGAGAAAGCGGGCAGAACTGAGTTCACGTCCGATGAATCCAGGGAGCCGCTCGACGACTCGTTGAGTTCGGCCCGGGGCGGGCTGCATAATTATGTTTGACATTAGGGAAAGCTCTGCGACAAAGGAACGTCATGAGTTACTCTGATATCCGAATACTTACGATTTCGCGGACGCTTGGCCCTATCTGGCCACTCCTCTTCGTCCTCTTCGGCGTCGGGGGAGTAGTTCGGCGGAGGGGTCTTCCTCTTCCTGGACACTTCGGCCTCCCCCGTTGGGGCAGCTTTGCTTTTCTTTCCTCCCCCCGCTAGAGGGGAGAGTTTTCTTCTTCCTCCTCCTCGTTCTCACTGGAGGAGAGCGTCTCGGACTTGTCGGATGATGAGTCCAACACCACCACATTATGGGCACTCTTTCGAGTCCCCTTGGCCTTCTTCTTCTTATCCTTCTTCTCCGGCACCACATAAGGCGCCGGAACCAGCAGCTTCACTAGGAGAGTAGGGGCTGGGTCTTCGGGCAAGGGAGCCGGACAGTTAATCGATCCGGACTGCGCCTGCCAAGCCTGTCAAAGGTGAGGGAGTTTAGATCCCGCATAGAGTCAAACTATGGAAAAACTTAACATCCTGTAAAAGGTGAAAATAGCTTACCTCGCTAGCGTGCCGCTGCGAGCTGTATCCGCGGTCCTCGGAAGCGGATGTGGGAGCCTCGGCGCCTTTGGTTAGCACCTTCCAGACGTCTTCATACGTCGTGTCGAAGAGCCTGTTAAGGGTTTGGTGCTGCGCCGGGTCGGAGTCCCACAGAGTAAAGTCCCGTTGTTGACACGGGAGGATCCGACGGACGAGCATGACCTGGACTACATTGACAAGCTTGATCGGCTTGCTCACCAGGGACTGGATGCATGTCTGCAATCCGGTCACCTCTTTTTCATCGCCCCACGACAGGCCCGTCTCTTTCCAGGACATAAGCCGCGTGGGGGGTCCGGATCGGAACTCGGGGGCTGCGATCCATTTCGGATCGCGCGGCTCGGTGATGTAAAACTACCACGATTGCCACCCCTTCAGGGTCTCCACGAAGGAGCCCTCGAGCCATAGGACGTTGGCCATCTTGCCCGCCATGGCGCCTCCGCACTCCGCCTGGCTGCCGCGCACCACCTTGGGCTTGACGTTGAAGGTCTTGAGCCATAGGCCAAAATGGGGGCGGATGCGGAGGAAAGCCTCGCACACGACGATAAACGCTGAGATGTTGAGGACGAAGTTCGGGGCCAGATCGTGGAAATCCAGGCCATAGTAGAACATGAGCCCCTGGACAAATGGGTGGAGTGGGAAACCCAGTCCACGGAGGAAGTGGGGAAGGAATACTACCCTCTCATGGGGCCTTGGGGTGGGGAGAAGCTGCCCTTCCTCGGGAAGCCGGTGCGCGATGTCCTTGGACAAGTATCCGGCCTTCCTTAGCTTTTTGACATGGCCCTCCATGACGGAGGAGACCATCCACTTGCCTCCCGCTCCGGACATTGCTGGAGGAGGTTGAGGTAGGAAGTGCGGGCTTGGGCGCTGGAGCTCGAGTGCGCAGGAGATGTGTAGGCAAAGGAGGAAGAAGGCGTAGGTAAAAAGGTGGATCCTTATCCCCTTATATGGGCGGATGCAGTTGTGCGTCCCCACCAGCCTAGTAAAACTCGCTTGCCTCCCAAGCATCGTGATAAATGGCGCAGTTGGGTTACCCACGTCCGTATTGATGAGAATCCCATAAAAGGGGGGACACGATCTCTGCTTTGACAAGACGTGCCAAGGAAACCGCCTTGCTAAACGTGCTGAGGTGGAAAAGTAAAAACGATTCGAGTAAAGGACTTGGCCGTAGTGTGATGTCACGCTGCGGAATATGTTAGTAGATTAGATTTGTGTTGATATTATTCTCTCTATGGCAATATGTGGAAACTTATTTTGCAGAGCCGGACACTATCCTTGGTGTTTAAAATCTTCTTGAAGAACTTGGAGGAGGAACCCGCCTTGCAATGCCGAAGACAATCTGCGCGTCGGACTCGTCGTCATTGAAGCCTGGTTCAGGGGCTACTGAGGGAGTCCTGGATTAGGGGGTGTTCGGGTAGCCGGACTATACCTTCAGCCGGACTCCAGGACTATGAAGATACAAGATTGAAGACTTCGTCCCGTGTCCGTATGGGACTTTCCTTGGCGTGGAAGGCAAGCTTGGCGATGCGGATATTCAAGATCTCCTACCATTGTAACCGACTCTGTGTAACCCTAACCCTATCCGGTGTCTATATAAACCGGAGGGTTCTAGTCCGTAGGACAACTTCGTCATACAACAATCATACCATAGGCTAGCTTCTAGGGTTTAGCCTCCTTGATCTCGTGGTAGATCTACTCTTGTACTACCCATATCATCAATATTAATCAAGCAGGAGTAGGGTTTTACCTCCATCGAGGGGGCCCGAACCTGGGTAAAAACATCGTGTCCCTTGTCTCCTGCTACCATACGCCTAGACGCACAGTTCGGGACCCCCTACCCGAGATCCGCCGGTTTTGACAAGTGTCCTATGGCTTACCCTAGGGGTCACGTCCTATAGTCAGCGTGTGCTTTGATACCATCTTGTAGCGACCCAACCTCAAACGGTATTACTGACACACACAGTACTCGAGGATTTATAACAGAGTTCAATCACACACTTATTTCATCGAATGTCTGAAAAGAGAACTTATTACAATAATATGGCTGAAGGCCATCTAAATAAGATAACAACGGAAGCTTTGAAGATAGAAGAGTCCATCCAACTCCACGGCAAAACTGAGTGCATGACAACGACCTAGCGCACCTTACTCTTCGTCTGAAAAATTCTGCAACATAATACATTGCAGCCTGTGTAGGTCAGCACATGGAATATGCTGGCAAGATAACACTATAGAGCAATGAACAAATAACAGCTATCACTACATGCATATATGGCTGGTGGAAGCTCTATGGTTTATCTTTTGCATAAAGCTAGTTTTTCCCTACAACAAAGGAATATATTTTATTTAACTACAAAGTTTGTTGAAAACATTGAGAATGTAACCCCAACTCAATCCCAATTAAAAGTTTAATAACCCGACAGATTAATTAAGTAGAGTGATGAGATCAACATAATAATTCAAGTACCAGATACTCAAGATGTCCATAACCGGGGACACGCTAACGATGATTACTGCAGAGGTTTGCGCACTTTTCCCCACAAGACTCGATCTCCTCCATTACATTTCTCGCACTACATGATGTTTGAGAAATGGATGATCGAGACATAGTCTTTCAGAAGCATTAACTCTTTACAATGGGTAGACCGTACCACCTACATCCCCTACATCTGCTAGTCTACCACTAAAAGAGGTCACACAACATACTCAAGTATGCCAAAGCCCATAATGGCTTGTGGCTGCACACGGAAGTTTCCGGCATGAATAAAATTATGACCCCTTTGAGCCTGGGTGGCGAACCATAGGATGATCACACGGATACCCTAGGATCTCCTTAGACAACACTGGATTCCCCAGGTGCCCACAACCGATCCACCCAGATGTGTATTAAAGTAGCCACCTTAAGTTAAACCTTAGTTAACAATAACTCTCACATCTTTCATGAATTCTCTCAAAACCAATCCACGTCTACGAGCATAGCATAACAGTATAAGCATAACGTAGTAACACCCAAGGTTTGAAATAAAGGTAACAGGTTCCTACCTCATCAACTACTTCCCAAATACCCACATGTTATCAAGTCCTACTCAATGCAGTGTTTGAGGGTTGAAACCAATGCATAAAAAACTGGGTAATAAAGGGATATGATCAAAGTGTTACTTGCCTTGCCGACGATCGGAAAACCCTAGTGATTCGTAGTAGCAAGCCTCACACTCCGGGAACACTATCGTGAACAAACAATAGCATACATAAGCACTCAAGCATAAAATGCAAAGTTAAAACCAAGAGAAAAGATCTGAACAGGAAGTTCAAGAGAAGAGCTGCAATTTGTAAAAACAATCAATCAAATCGGAGATACAAAACTCAAACTACGATCAAAAGAAGTTCAAATTCAAATATGCTGGAAACCAAATTTTAAATTTCCAAAATCATGTTCATGTTGATTATTTGGACAAAGGGAACAAGACGAAGATTTTGGCGTTGGTTTCACTAGATTTGGACAATCGAGCAAAGAGTAGCGAGGTTTTGAAGATTAGGGACTAATTTGTGATAAAAGTTATTACAGATAGGTCCCTGGATGAAAACAAAACTGAAAATAAAAAACCTACCGAAAAAATGTCCGCTAACAGAGACTAACAAACGAATTCGTTCGCTGAAGACAAATCCAGGGTCACGTCTCGGAGGCATCTGATAGGTTTTAGCGGGGTGAGAACATAATAGAGTGAGGTCTAAAGAGAAATTCACTACCCATGTGCACATGAGACAAACACATTCATTTCACACCACTCAATTCAAACAAGATCATACAATCGATCTAAGCTACTGTTAAAAAATGCTCGGACTATTACTATATACATGGGAAAATAGTAATGATAATCTGGTGGTCATCTAGAAATTTTGATCAGTGGAAGACTCCATGATATCTGCTCCAACTTCATCTTCATAATCATCATCACTACGGGGTCAGAGTCGGTGTCGTCGATTATGATGTAGTCTTTAGGATGGTTGTCCTCCTCAGGTTCGGGATCTCCCATGAATATTCCTAGCTTCTTCTTTAGGTCTTCATTCTTCTCTAGTAGTACTGCAATTTCTTCTTCATATCCATCGCGTGTAGACTTGAGTTCCTCTTCTAGCTCCATGTTCCTGGTCATCACCTTCTTCATGTCTATCATGCTGGCGCACGTCTAGTTCTCCTGACGATGGATGTGCTGGTTTAACTCCTGGATGCAGGCTCCAATGGATTTATCCCTCCTGGTGCAAATCATCTCCCATTGCTCATCTTCGCATCCATATATCTGGTAGATCATGTCCTTAAGATCCTTGTTTTATACCTCACCGATGCGTCCGATGGCGATGTGGGCGCCCATGCTCTTTCCTAGACTCCAGGTGCGTGCATCAAAGGAAAACTCTATGGGCTCAGTAACTGGTGTGAACGTCCTTCCTCGAACATGAACTCGAATCATCCAGCGCTCCTCTTCTGGTAAAGTGGCGGTGTAGGTTCCGGTGAAGCTTGGTATGCCAATTTTCAGGTACCTAGTGACTTCCTTAAACAACGCACCGCCACCACCTCCAGTTGACAACTTAGCCCGGTTTCTAAGGTTGAATCCGCCGGTGTTCTCTAGTAGCACCAAGCCGATTGTTGTTGATGACTGGCTCCACAAGATTGGAAGGGAGCTGACCACCACAGGTTGCACATATGCTAAGAAGGTGCGCTTTGCCACACATCACCTGGATGGACCCGCAGCCTCATGGTGGGAGAACTACACTGCCACTTTCCCCGTGGCCAATTTCACTTAGGATCAGTTTTAGCAAGCTTTCCGCACTACACATGTCTCAGCTGGAGCTATGAGTATAAAGAAGCATGATTTTCGCAACTTACGCCAGGGAAATCGTACTGTGGGGCAGTACGTGGATGAGTTCAACAAGTTAGCTCGCTATGCCCCAAATGATGTGGCCACAGATTCCGCGAAGAAGGAGAAGTTTATGGAAGGGCTAAATGACTAGCTGAGTATGCAGTTGATGGTGGCAACATTCACTAACTATCAGGAGTTGGTAGACAGGGCTCTTATGATTGAAGGAAAGCAGCAGCAGATAGAGAGCCGCAAAAGGAAGTATGGACAGGGGAAGTACAACTCTGGAGCTTAGCAGAAGCCTTGTTTTACCTCAAACTCGGGAGGACATACCCATCATGACCATGGAGGTCATACTCACAATGGAGGAAGTTCACATAACCACAGTGGCCCTAAGAATGGAAATCGGAATGTAGGAAACAACAACCAGAACCATTCCAACCCAGCAACACCCGCTAAGAAGGATCTAAATCATGTCACCTGTTACAAGTGCGGGAAGACTGGACACTACGCCAATGATTGTTCTGAGTTGACGAATGGTAACACAGAAGCCCAACCCTTTCACCAGAGGACAGGTGAACCACGTTAACGTGGAGGAAGTTGAAGAGCAGCCCGATGCAGTTATCGGTAAGTTTTTGATTAAGTCATTTACTGCTCTCGTTCCTTTTGACATTGGTGCATCGCATTCATACATATCAAGGGGATTTGTGGACAAGTTTAAATTGCCAACCTTAGCCCTTAGGTCACCCATGGTAGTAAGCTCTCTAGGAGCAGAGTATATGGCCAGTCGATGGTGTGAACGGTTACCATTGACCATTGGCAACCATGTTTTTCCCTCAGACCTAATAATTTTGTAGTCACAAGGATTGGATATAATACTAGGTATAGATTGGTTATCGAAGTATGGAGGAAACATCGACTGTGCTAGTAAGTCGATACTACTCACCACCCCTGAGGGAAAGAGGATCAAGTATGTATCTAGGCATGTGCCAAGGATGACTCAAGTAAATCCCCTCTCGGGAGTGGTTCGGGAAGAAGTGCGAGTTGTGAAGGATTACCCTGATGTTTTTCTAGAGGAATTACCAGGCATGCCACCAAATCAGGATATAGAATTTTTGATAGAGCTATTGCGAGGCACCGAACTAATATATAAGAGACCGTTTCGGATGCCCGCAAATGATCTGGATGAAATTAAGAAACATATTAAGGAGTTATTGGAGAAAGGTTGCATTCGACCAAGCTCATCACTGTGGGGAGCCTAGTGCTCTTAGTTGAGAAGAAGGATGGATCTTTGAGAATGGTTGTTGATTATCATGCATTGAATGAAGTAACGATCAAGAAAAAGTACCCACTATCGATGATCAACAATTTGTTTGACCAGCCGCAGGGAGCTAAAGTATTCTGCAAGATCGATCTTCGATCAGGATACCACCAACTGAAGATCCGAGAGCAGGATATACCCAAGACAGCTTTTACCACAAGGTATGGGCCATATGAGTACACGATCATGTCTTTTGGATTGACTAACGCCCCTACCTATTTTATGAGTATGATGCATAAGTGTTCATGGAGTTCTTGGATAAGTTTGTTGTGGTGTTCATTGATGATATATTGGTGTACTTGAAGAATGAAGATGAACACAAGGAACATTTGCGATTAGTTCTCGAGAAGCTCATAGAACATCAGCTATATGCAAAGTTAAGTAAATGTGAGTTTTGGTTGAAAGAAGTTGGATTTCTTGGACATGTTATATCAGGAGAAGGTATAGCAGTAGACCCTACCAAGGTTCAGTCTGTCATTGAGTGGTTGGCACCCACCTCGGTTGGAGAGATCTGCAGTTTCTTGGACTCGCAGGATATTATAGGAGATTCATTGAGAATTTTTCCAAGATTGCGAAGTCCATGATAGGGTTATTGAAGAAGGAAACCAAGTTCAAATGGACCGAGGAATGCGAGGCCAGTTTTCTAGAGTTGAAGAAATGTTTAGTTACAGCCCCAGTGCTAATTATTCCGGATACACACAAGGATTTCCATGTGTATTGCGACGCTTCTTGCCAAGGACTTGGAGGTGTGCTTATGGAATACGGAAGAGTTGTTTCATATGCCTCCTGACAGCTTCGACCTCATGAGTTGAATTATGCTACGCATGATTTGGAGTTAGCAGCCGTAGTGCATGCGCTCAAGACCTGGAGACATTTCCTTATTGAAAACCGTTGTGATGTATACACGGATCATAAGAGCTTGAAGTATATTTTCACACAGAAGGAGTTGAATCTTAGGCAAAGGAGATGGTTGGAGCTCATAAAGGATTATGATATGTAGTTACACTATCATCTAGGAAAGTCCAATGTTGTAGCAGATGCTTTGAGCTGCAAGAGTAATGTCAATACTCTCCTAACCAGAGGATTACCACAGGAGTTAGCCGAAGATCTCAGGGAACTTCGATTGGAGATAGTTTCGAGAGGATTTGTTGCAGCTTTGGAAGTTCAGTCCACATTGTTGGGAATGATTAGAGAAACCTAGAAGACTGATAAGGAGATTGCAGAGATAAAGGAAAAGATGAGTAAAGGAAAAGCCAAAGGTTTTCGTGAGTACGAGCATGAAACTTTATGGTTTGAGGATCGTATTTATGTGCCCAATGACCCAGAGATCAGGAAGTTAATACTTTAGGAAGCTCATGACTCGCCATACTCGGTTCACCCCGGAAAGACTAAGATGTATTTGGATTTGAAGGAACGTTTCTGGTGGACAGGTATGAAGAAGGATATTGCCGAGTATGTAGCTGTGTCCGACGTGTGTCGAAGAGTTAAGGTAGAACATCCAAAGCCAGCAGGATTACTAATCCTATGCCGATACCCAAATGGAAGTGGGATAAAACTGGGCATGGATTTTATCACCGGATTACCCAGGACCCGATCAAGATATGACTCCATCTGGGTAGTACTAGATCGCTTGACCAAAGTGGCTCATTTTATCCCTGTGAAAACCGCTTATATGAGCGCGAAGTGGGCCAAGATATATATGACCAGGATCGTATGTCTGCATGGAGTTCCGAGGACCATCATATCAGATAGAGGAACACAATTTACCTTGAAGTTTTGGAATCAGTTGCACCAGACTTTGGGTACCAGGCTAGAGTTTAGTACAGCCTTTCATCCGCAGACAGATGGACATACTAAGAGAGTCAATCAAATTCTGGAGGACATGTTGAGAGCTTGTGCGCTAGATTATGGGTCTAGTTGGGATGATAATTTGCCTTACGCAGAGTTCTCATATAACAACAACTACCAGGCTAGTTTGAAGATGGCCCCTTTTGAAGCTTTGTATGGAAGGAGGTGCAGTACACCGTTCATGTGGGATGAAGTGGGAGACCGTCAATTGTTCGGACCATATTTAATCAAGGAGTCTGAAGATAAGGTTAAGTTGATTCATGATAGACTGAAGGTGGCTCAATCCAGGCAGAAGAGTTACACCAATACTAAACGCAAGGAGGTAGTCTATGAAAGTCGGAGATAGAGCATATCTACGTGTATCACCACTTCGAGGAGTTAAACGATTTGGAGTCAAGGGAAGTTAGCCCCAAGATTTGTAGGACCATACCGAGTTTTGGAATGTATGGGAGAAGTGGCCTATAAATTGGAGTTACCCGAAGGTTTGTCAGGAGCTCATGATGTTTTTCGCGTTTCCCAGTCGAAGAAGTGCCATGCAGAGATGGCCGATATTCCTCTGAGAGATACAGTGCCCCTGTAAGCAATTCAGTTGGAGAGTGACCTAACCTACGAGGACAAACCCGTCAAGATTCTTGAGTTTGCCAGTCGAGTTACACGCAGCAAGGTCATCAAGTTTTGCAAAGTTCAGTGGAGCCACTATACCGAGGAAGATGCCACCTCGGAGCGAGAAGAAGACCTATGGAAAGACCACCCACACCTATTTGCTAGCCAACCCGAATCTCGAGGGCGACATTCATCTTAAGGGGGGGTAGGTTCGTAACATCCCAAATTTTCAATTTGGATGTTAATCATTAGGTTATCATATGCATCCATGCTCTTTGCATTTTTATTTGGTTTTATTTGAACATTTTGATCCTAAAGACCTTAAGCAACTCAAGGACCATTTGACAGAGTTGGAGGTTTTATAAAATTCCATTTTTGAATTTTTCAAAATTGGTAAATTGGATCAAAGTGAATTTTTATTTGAAATTTTTCTTCTAAATTATTTCCAAATAAATAAATAATGAGAGAAGATGATATGACTTCTTCAAAACAAAGGAAATAATGGAAATTTAGTTTCAAAAATATATATTTTATTTGAATTTTATTCAAGTTTTTATTCAAGTAAATTAGGGAAAAATTGCATTTTAGCCCAGAAAAATGTTCATGTTGTCCTAAATATTAGGAGAGGACCATGAAAATTATTTTTGGGATTTTAGGATTTTTATTTATTTTATTTTTGGATTTTTCTGTCTGAGCGAAATTATTTTAAAAAAATTCTCTTCGGACCGACTGGGCCGAAGCCTAGCCGGCCCAAGTCGCCGCCGCCATCCCCGCGCGCGTGCCGCCGTGGCCGAGCCGGAGCCCGGCTCCGACTCCACCTCCGTCGCCGTCTTTGCCCCTTCCCCAAGCCGGCGCACCCCCCTCTTTAAATACTCCGTCGCCCCCCTCTCCTCCTCAAGCCACTTCCGCCGCCATCCTAAGCCACCGCAGTTGCGCCGCCAAGCCACTACCGCCGCCGCCGTGCTGCTCGCCGCTGCCACCGCCGCCCGCTAGCGCCGCCGCCACCGTCGCCGCGCGCTGCTGCCGCTGCCGGCACCGCACGCCGCCGCCTCGCCCGACGTCGCCGGTGACCGATTCCGTCGTCGCCATCGACCGGTACAAACCGATCCGGTTTTTCTCGGTTTAGTCCGGTTTTTTAAAAAAGTTTCGGTTTATTAGATTAGATCGGTTTTTTTATTTTTAGGTTATTTAGCGAGCATTCATCCATTTAGATTTGTTAGCGAACGAATTCGTTCGTTAGTCTCTGTTAGCGGATGTTCATTAGGTTTTTTCTTTTTAGTTTTATTTTTGGCCAGGGACCTATCCGTAATAACTTTTATTATAGGTTAGTCCCTAATCTTCAAACCCTCGCTACTTTTTGCTCGTTTGTCCAAATCCAGTGAAACCAACGCCAAAATCTCCGTCTTTTTCCCCTCTTTCCAGATAATAAACTTGAACATGATTTTGGAAATTTTAAATTTGGTTTCAAGCAGATTTGAATTTGAACTTATTTTGATTGTAGTTTGAGTTTCGTATCTCCGATTTGATTGATTCATTTTGCAAATCGAAGCTCTTCTCTTGAACTTTCTGTTTAGATCTTTTCTATTGGTTTTAACTTTGCATTTTATGCTTGAGTGCTTATTTATGCCATTGTTTGTTCACGATAGAGTTTCCGAAGTGCGAGGCTTGCTACTACGAATCACTAGGGTTTCCCGATCGTCAGCAAGGCAAGTAACAATTTGATCATATCCATTTATTACCCAGTTTTTATGCATTAGTTTCAACTCACAAATACTGCATTGAGTAGGACTTGATAACATGTGGGTATTTGGGAAGTGGTTGATGAGGTAGGAACCTATTACCTTTATTTCAAACCTTGGGTGTTACTACGTTATGCTTATACTGCTATCCTATGCTCGTAGACGTGGATTGGTTTTGAGAGAATTCATGAAAGATGTGAGAGTTATTGTTAACTAAGGTTTAACTTAAGGTGGCTACTTTAATACACATCTGGGTGGATTGGTTGTGGGCACCTGGGGAATCCAGTGTTGTCCAAGGAGATCCCGGGTATCCGTGTGATCATCCTATGGTTCACCACCCAGGGTCAAAGGGATCATAATGTTATTCATGCCAGAAACTTCTGTGTGCAGTCACAAGACATTATGGGCTCTGGCATAGTTGAGTATGTTGTGTGACTTCTTTCAGTGGTAGACTAGCAGATGTAGGGGATGTAGGTGGTATGGTCTACCCATCCTAAAGAGTTAATGATTCTGAAAGATTGTGTCTCGATCATCCATTTCTCAAACATCATGTAGTGCAATAAATGTAACGGAGGAGATCGAGTCTTATGGGGAAAAGTGCGCAAACCTCTGCAGAGTGTATAAACTAATCATGGTTAGCCGTGTCCCCGGTTATGCACATCTTGAGTATCTAGTACTTGAATTATTATGTTGATCTCATCACTCTACTTAATTAATTTGTTGGGTTATTAAACTTTTAATTGGGATTGAGTTGGGGTTACCTTCTCAATGTTTTCAACAAACTTTGTAGTTAAATAGAATATATTCCTTTGTTGTAGGGAAAAACTAGATTTATGCAAAAGATAACCCATATAGTCTCCACCAGCCATATATGCATGTAGTGATAGCTGTTATTTGTTCATTGCTCTATAGTGTTATCTTGCCAGCATATTTCATGTGCTAACCTACATAGGCTGCAATGTATTATGTTGCAGAATTTTTCAGACAAAGAGTAAGGTGCGCTAGGTCGTTGTCATGCACTCAGTTTTGCCGTGGAGTTGGATGGACTCTTCTACCTTCGATGCTTCCGTTGTTATCTTATTTAGATGGCCTTCAGCCATATTATTGCAATAAGTTTTATTTTGAGACATTCGATGTAATAAGTGTGTGATTGAACTCTGTTATAAATCCTCCAGTACTGTGTGTGTCTGCAATACCGATCCAGGGATGACACTTATGCACAGAGACTTGATCGTTTGAGGTTGGGTCGGTACAACTAGACATCATACGTAATACGCAACCACATATAACAGTTCCAAGTTAGAGCAAGCACCTGTGATGGTGGAGTAGGGGAGATGTGCTCATCATCTACACGTATGTTCTAGAAACAGGAACATGTGTCATAGTCACAGGCATTATGTGTAACATAAGCATATGCAATTCAACAAAGTTAGAAGCAATACAAGCTAAAAATCATACGCAACATGCAACCACATATAATAGTGCCAAGTTAGAGCAAGCACCTGTGATGGTGGAGTAGGGGAGATGTGCTCATCATCTACACAGCTACGTTGACTGTCTAGCCTTGTGTTGTCTTGCGAATCTTGTTGGGAGGATGGCAGAGTAGAATCTGTAGAGACCCTCCGTTTCAGTTGCTCGGAAGGACCACCATCATCCAATGCCTTACCAATTTACTTCCGCTTTATTGATTTTGCATTGTGAGGTCAAACCGACAAGAAAAAGGAATAAAACTCGCTCTTCAGAACTCATTCATGCATGATACTGACGAACACTACTCTATTGAAAGGCAAAGTCATGATACGAGGATGGAACATGTACGAAAACTAGATGGCTTGACATATTCACACCTATGATGTGGTAACTAAGCAGAAGGCACTTCAACAAATTAGAAGCACTGCAAGCTAGACACCATATGGAAGGTGCAATCAATATCACTCTGCCAAGTTAAAACTGTCTCATCATAGGTGGTGTTCATCAAACTAGAAGCACTACATGCTAGAAATCATATTCAAGACGCAAACCAATATCACACTGCTAACTTAAAGGTGTCCCATCATATGTGACTGACGCAGGATACACAAGAAGAGTAGTTTCATGTGAGAACATTGTGTGATAGACATATATAGTATGTACAAAAAACAAGAAAGCGTGTCATATTCACACGTATCATATGTAAGCTAAGCAGATGCAGTTTACACTAATTAGGAGCAATACAAGCTAGACACCATATGCAACATGCAACCAGATATCACATTGCAAAGTTAGAGCAAGCACCTTGGATGGTGGAGTAGGGGAGCAGAGACTTGCAACTTGTAATGCACTAGCAGTATAAGGAGAATCCGTACAGATGCTCCGTTTACGTTGCTGCAGAGGACCACCATCATCGCCTTCCTTACTCTTTTCCTTCCTCTTTTTTGATTTTGCCTTATCAAGTCAAATCCACAAGAAAAAGGAATAAAATTTGCTCTTCAGAACTCATTGATGCATGATACTGATGAACACTAGTATGTACCAAAAACAGGAAGATGTAGTATGCACCAAAAACAGGAAGGCGTGTCATATTCACATGTATAATGTGTAAGCTGAGGAGATGCAATTTAACAAATTAGGAGCAATACAAGCTAGGCACCATATGCAACATGCAACCAGATATCACACTGCCATGTTAGAGCAAGCACCCGGGGTTGTGGAGTAGGGGAGATGAGATTTGGAACTTGCACTGCAGTAGGAGTAGCAGGAGAATCTGCAGAGATCATCTATTTCGGTTGCTCCAGAGGACCACCATCATTTCGTGCCTTTGTCCTTTTAGATTTTGCCTTGTCAAGTAAACACACAAGAAAAAAGAATGAAATTCACACTTCCAAATTCGTTGATGCATGATACTGGCGAACATAACTTTTATGCATGGCAACCACATTGTAGGAGGATGGAATATGTACGAAAAATGCTAAGCATAAGGCATTTCAACAAATTGGAAGCAATGCAATCTAGACACCATATGAAAGATCCAACCAAAATCACTCTACCAAGTTAGATGTGTCTCATTATAAGTAGTACTTCAACAAATTAGAGGCAATACATGTTTGAAATGATATGCAAGATGCAACCAATATTACACTGTCAACTTGAAGGTGTCTCGTCAGAAGTGATTAATGAGGGATACAGAAGAAAAGTAGTTTGATTAAGAACATGGTTAATAGAAAGACGTAATATGTACCAAAAATAGGAACACATGTCATATTCATAGGTATAATGTGTTAACTAAGCACATGCAATTTACCCTAATTAGAAGCATTACAAGGTAGACACCATATGCAACATGCAACCACATATCACACTACCAAGTAGGAGCAAGCACCTGCGATGGTGGTGTGGGGGAATTGCGGTCATCAACTAGAGAGCTACGTTGACTATCTTCATTTAGCCTTGCTGTTTCTTGAGAATCATGTGAGGAGGATGACATTGCACTCTTTAAACGAGTAGCGCATCTCACAGTAACCCACTGGGGTGACTATCTCGTCATAAGTGATTGACGAGGGATACAAAAGAACATTAGTTTGATGTACGAACATGGTTAATAGACATATGTAGTATGTATCAAAAACAGGAAGGCATGTCATTATCAAAGGTATAATGTGTAAAGTAAGCTGATGCAATTTAACCAAATTGGAAGCAATACAAGCTAGACACCATATGCCACATGCAACCACATTTGACAGCGCGAAGTTAAAGCAAGCACCTGGGATGGTTGTGTATGGCAATTGAGATCATCAACTGTAGAGCTACGTTTACTATCTCCATCTACTGGCACTGCACCCTTTAGAGTGCTAGGACGCATAGTGCTTATCTTCAAATTACACTGGAGCGACTTCTGTCTTTTCTTTTTTGTATTCATCACCACTGCGTTGGAGTCTGAAATACCCATGCATAAAAAAACAGTAGTGTGAGTATGGGTGAAGTGTGTGCACAAGTAGTATAGTGTATAGGTAGTAGATAACAGGTCGGTGAGAAATAAATGACAGGAGACATATGATAGCTCTACAACATGCATGGCACACAAAATTACTAGATCCTAGGATTTTGAAATATGAGCACAAGGATGGCTGGGAAATGCAGATGCTCCTCCAGCACACCACAAGGTGTGGTCTTATCAGAATAACAGTCGACTGAAAACAAATAGGTCAGTCCATTTTTTCTGCACCGTCCTATGTACAAACAACGGGCAGATCACCTTCATATACCTCCAGCCAGTCAGTGTTACGATCTTCCTCAAAACACCAGCGACCACCGGCCTAGTCCCCTGCCTCCACCCTCCCCTCGACCTCACCGCACCGTCATGCTTGGCACCGCCCCCGGCCAACCCTTCAAGCCCCGCCGACCTCCAGATCAGGCGCAAGCCGCTCCTGCGCCCCAGACCCCTATGCTAGACACCAATGCACCATTTCCCCCGCGAACATGCAGACTAAGTGCTCCACGCGCCTAAGCGGGTGCTGCTTCTTTTAATTGCCATTCGACTGACCCTGAATTGAAATCCAGGCGGGCTACTGACCTCTAGAAAAGGTGAAATAATAAATGGGATGAAACCTTGTGCATTTAGTATCACAAAGAAGATGCAGTACGAAACGCTCAACTAGTTTCTTTCGTGGGATGAATACAGTGTGAGGAGAAACGTAAGATTTGCACAAATAAGGGAAGATGAGTACCTCTTTCTGCTGGCGGTGTTGTGTCCTCCTTTTGTTTTTCCAACGATCTTCTTGTGGTTTGCTGGAAACAAGAAGTTGTGGAGGATGGTAGAGCCTTGGACGAACCCATGTCCAAGTTGTTGAGTGTGGTGCGGTGGCCGTCTGTCGGCAACGGGGAACCAGATCCGAGGCGACGAACGACGTCGTAGCGGGAACAGCCCCGGTGCGGTGGATGGTTGCGACAGTGGAGCGGCAGTGGTGAGGCGCAAGATGGCGTGGTCGAAGTGGTCCTGGTACGGCGCACGTCGGCGTCGGCGTCGTGGAGGCAGCTCTACCTCGGCTTCAGCTGCTAAGTCCTTGAGGGCGTTGCGGTTGCGGTTGCGTTGGACGACGATGTCGGGGTACCGGCACTAGCGTGATGGAGGAGGGCGGCGGTGGATTGGGCACAATGGGGGTGGAGGACGGAGGAGGTTGGGGTTTTGCGGCTAGTGGAGAGGGTGTTTTGGCGCCCACGGAGTATGAATGGGGAAACAGAGGGGAGGGGACTAAGGGTGAACAATGTTTCAGTTTGGGACGCGCTTGTTTGAAATTTGGTGAAAGTTACAAACTTTGCCCCCATCTAAAATTTCAGACATATTGCGGGTTGGGGGTAGGACAGTAATCTCAGGTGTCCCAAATGGTGGCCGGGATAGATTTCGGCCGAGCGTATGGGTGTTTATGCGCCCACGGCGTGTGAATGCTTCTCGAAGGCGGTTGATATTGGCATCTTGGTGAAGTTACAAACCTACCCAGGTTTATACCTTTGGACATCAGGCCGATAGGCTACACGTGCCAGAGTCAGGACAGTAATTTCCTGTCACCAAACATTAGTCTCGCGCGATTTTGGGTGACCAGAGGCTTATTTGGCGCTTCGTTCAATATTTGGGAGCAGAAGCATTAACGTTTTTGATTCTCTTGAATTGAACTTTCAGGATTGACAAACTTCACAAATCTTTACTCTTGAAAATCCTAAACTACGATTATTTTGGAATGGAGGGGGTACATTTGAATATACATTGTACACAAGTATATATTAAAAATATGCAACTTACCTCAGTTCATGCATGGTTCCAGATATAATCTCCTTGGTTGCAAAAAAAATAGTTAGACATGCGTATGAATATATAGCATGTTCAAACGCACAACACAGATTGATGCCCCTTTTAGATCTGATTTACAAATGCCATTATCTCAGGTTTAAATAGATGAATGCACTTCCTATGAATTCGAATCTGCGAACCCCCCTTTATGTTCAATTCAACATGTATTCTATTTTGTAGCTACCAATTTGGAATGTATCCATGTAAGTGACAAATGTATAAAGTGCTTCACACTAACAACATGGAGTGCACTAATTAATGTTTATATATGAATTGCAAAAGCAATGCATTGCTTGTATTTCAAACCACTCTCACTCTATGGATCGATTATATGAAATAAACACATGCAAATGTTAGAATTCAATAGAGTATGGGTGTCTCATAGACCGATTTTCGTTCATACGCAAATTGCAAAATTCATGATCTCATCCAAAAATAATAATGCCATCTATATTTTAATTTAATGCGTAGAACCGCCTTTTACATGTAGATGCACTATGCCTCGGCCCGTTCTCACAAACGTGCTATATATCTCTATATCTAACACATAAGTGCACACAGTTTATATACATCGGCATTTCTCTTTCACACATGATCACAATCTCTTCTCGGGTGTCGGGGTGTCTCACACTCTCTCTCTCTCTCTCTCTCTCTCTCTGACTACTATGTACCACTATTTTCACTAATCTCAGTTGGAAAACACTATTTCTCTCACATGCATATATACACACGCACGGTCTCTACTAGCCCTCTATACACACATATATGTGCCTACATGTCTCCCGCACGCACATTATCTTTAGGCCTCTCTCGCACACATTACCCCCCCCACAGACACTCCTCTCTCTTAGTAGTTGGCAGATATGATTCCATCAGATCATTCAATAGGATATCCCTGACTGTTAGGTTGGATGGTAATACGAGGCAAAGTTTTACCCAAGTTCGAACCCTTGGAATTGAGGAAAAAGCCCACTCATGGTACTGTATATTAGTGATAGGGGTGTGTACAAAGTACACGTGAATACCAGGCATTGTGTGTGTGTGTATACTATCGACGAACTAGCCCCCAGACTTCTATAACATACTCGGGGCCTAGGGTTACAAATCATATATAGTCGGCTTACCACCAGTGGGGATAGAGTCCTCCAGGACTCTGGTAGCTTCGTGTTGTACGCCGTTGTACGCCGAGTCCTCCACATGGGTCTTCGTATAATGCGTCTCGGTCCAACCTACGTGGCACAGGATGGAACCGACCCATGAGTCCTCATGTTGACCCACCACAACTAGAAATGATGTGCCCACCCCAACTAGAAATGATGTGCCCACCACACCACACACGCAATCGTCCACTAAGCAAATAAGCATAGACAAGTACAATGTTATACATGAAAGTTAATTTCATGGTGCATCCAAAAAAATTGTTCTGCATTGTGAATGTTTATATTTTCTCCTAAAATATTAGTCACGGAAAAGAGAAACGAAGAGCATATCTCTCCTTGTCTCCACCGGACACCCCCTCTTTTTACACCACTTTCACGTACGCACACAAACTATCTCTCGGCCTTCTAAAAGTATGCATGCCCATGACACATTCATGCGTGACGGTCACTATATTTCAAGAGAAAGCACTATACAGTCGGTGGACTCCAGAATATGCTCATTACGGTTACCATATACATTCTTGTGGTGATCATACGGTATCTAGCTCATGATACGTCTCCGTATTTTGTTGATGACACTGACGGACATTGTATTTGATGCGTGCTCCGTATTTCGTTGACGACAATTATGGTCATTGTATTTGAAGCGAAAGCACGATATGGTCACTGGACTTCAGAATAAGCTCATCACGATCAGCACATACATTTTGTGGTGCTAACCAAGCTATGGTTGGATGGTTAGGAGGATAATGGTTTCTCGAGCACACCAAGGTTAAAGTCCTGGTGCTCGCATTTGTCCTGGGATAATTTCAGTATTTTTTCGGCGATGTGCGTTCAGTGGGAGGAGACGTTCTACTCGACTACGAGGCACCTATGGTGACTTCGTAAAATCTCAAGATCATATGCTGGCTCACTCTCTCGAAGGTGCTCATAGGGTTAGGGTATGCGTGTGTGCGCTTATAGCGGTGAGTGCTTGCGCGTATATTTGGGCGCTTGCGTCTGTACCGTGTTGAAAAAAATACATGTCATGATTATACGGTCACTGGCTCACCCGTACAACTCCGTATTTTGTTGATTGCACAATCAATTGAGGGCAGACAAACATTCCATGTGGTGCAACTAGTGTTGCACCATCGGGGTGCGTAACCATGGGGCCCACCTGTCAACGCGTATATGAAAGAAAGAAATGGTAGTTTGAGTCTGTACTGTGTTAATAAAATACATTTTAGGGTGATCATACGGTCACTGGCTCACCATACAACTCCGTAATTTGTTGATGACACGATCAATTGACCAGTCAAACGGTCCACATTCAACAGCGCACATTACCATAGGGCCCACCCATCAGCGCGTATATGAAGGACAGAAATGGTAATAAATTAGTGGTCGGTGGGTATTCGAAGTCGTGAGACCTCTGGTTGGCAGTCGCCAGCGGTGGCGGGGCACGGTGATTGGGCGGTGGCGTTGGGAGGGCCTAGAGGGATGGCCGGGGCGGCGGTACACCGGCGGTGAGGAGTGGTTTCAGGGCGGGCGGCGTGGCCGCGCGGGCCGGCCGCGAGCGACGGCGGCTGGCGGCTCAGGGGGTGGAGGTTGAAGATAAACTGCAGGCCCTTGATTTCGTATCCAATGGCTAGAAAATATACTGACCAGAGATGAAAAGTCAGTCAACTGACGTGTAGCCTCACCCCGCACGTACACATGCACGCATGCAACACTCGCATGAACATACGCACGCATGCAGGCATGCAACACTGACACATACACATGCACTCACGAACACACGCACGTATGTACACATGCATGCAACACTGAAACGTACACATGCACGCACGCAACACTCGCACGCCTGCATGCACACCACACACGATGCAAGACACATGCTCAACCTATACGTGCATGCACCCTTTGTTAAGGACATGGATTGTTACGGGTATTAATCAATCTTATCTTTTTTTGCAAGGTTTAATCAATCTTATATGTGATAAGCTAAACATTGATGTTGGCAGCAGTCTTTATGAATTACAACGTATCGAACGGTCTATCAACGTATATATGAAAATTTTAAAATTCTCTTACATTATATAGTAGGCTTATCTAGATGAAATAGATGACGTCACACTCAATGAACAATCATCGATTTATGAAATGCCCACTTTTGACTGCCCTGGCCCACCAAAAGTTCCTCTGCCGTGTGCTGCCTGCGTTGGGCCACTAACATGCAGGCCATGTACCCAAAGAGCCCACACATTAGTGGAAGAATGGCGCGGTGTCATACGTCAGAGTCGAGGGCGCCACTCGATGCACTCCCGGCTGAACACGCCTCCTTGCCGCATTCAAATGCCTCCATGAAACCCGGGGCTGGCATTAAACGCAACGCCGGCCGAGCTCCTCCCGTCCACCATCTATTTAATCTCCTATTTAAATGAGGCCAGATGCCGTCCATGAATCGCACACCTCCGCTGCTCCCCTATCTCCTCCTTCAACATTTTGTCCACTCTTACAATGGCTTACGAAGAGTAGTTATCCCGCATCCAAGCCGGCTGGGTGGCCCGCCGAGCCTGCTGGATACGAGCTATGCAGCTTGCTAATCCACCTCCCTCCCCTCGCCCGACGGAGCCAGTTGCCTCCCCAAGCTGGTGCGCGGTTCAGCAACTCGCTGCTCCAGGCAAGCTCGACGAGGAACGGTGCACGGGCATCGTCGCTGCCGTCCACGCTGCCGCCTCGTACCACGCCTCCCGTGTCTATGACCACGTCTCCTGTTTCTATGGCCGAGACTCCCATGCCGGCGGCCGCGCCATGCAAGCAGAGATAGAAGCCGCGTGCGCGTAGAGCGACGAGTTGGTGGCCAGCGCCTCCGCGTCTGCTGCCATCATCGAGGAGAAGTAGAACATGGGAGGCTGCCGCCGCTTGGGTCCCATTAAGGCCACCACGGAGGCGACGCAGGTGTACACAGCAGGTGTCTTGCTGGATCCTTTTGTTGCAAGGACCTTCGTCGACCCCGCATGGGCTCCACAGATGCGGAGAAGCCCCATTCCAACATCATCTTGGGCATCAACCAACCATATCAGTTGGGCAGTGGGGAAGCGAGTCATCCTTTGCACTGAAACATATACCTCCGGGGCTCCCGGCAGTCCGGTGGTCGTGGTGCCGGACATGAGGAACACAAATGGATCGGCGGGCGACCATTTAGGCCAGGTATTATTGAAGAAAATATGCCCTAGAGGCAATAATAAAGTTGTTATTTATATTTCCTTATATTATGATAAATGTTTATTATTCATGCTAGAATTGTATTAACCGGAAACTTAGTACATGTGTGAATACATAGACAAACAGAGTGTCCCTAGTATGCCTCTACTTGACTAGCTCGTTAATAAAAGATGGTTAAGTTTCCTAGCCATGGACATGTGTTGTCATTTGATGAACATGATCACATCATTAGAGAATGATGTGATGGACAAGACCCATCCGTTAGCTTAGCACGATGATCATTTAGTTTCTTGCTATTGCTTTCTCCATAACTTATGCATGTTCCTATGACTATGAGATCATGCAATTCCCGAATACCGGAGGAACACTTAGTGTGCTATCAAATGTCACAATGTAACTGGGTGAATATAAAGATACTCTACATGTGTCTCCAATGGTGTTTGTTGAGTTAGCATAGATCGAGATTAGGATTTGTCACTCCGAGAATCGGAGAGGTATCTCTGGGCCCTCTCGGTAATGCACATCAAAATAAGCCTTGCAAGCAATGTGACTAATGAGTTAGTTGCGGGATAATGCATTACAGAACGAGTAAAGAGACTTGCCAGTAACGAGATTGAACTAGGTATTGAGATACCTACGATCGAATCTCGGGCAAGTAACATACCGATGACAAAGGGAACAACGTATGTTGTTGTGCGGTTTGACCGATGAAGATCTTCGTAGAATATGTAGGAACCAATATGAGCATCCAGGTTCCGCTATTGGTTATTGACCAGAGATGAGTCTCGGTCATGTCTACATAGTTCTCGAACCTGTAGGGTCCGCATGCTTAATGTTCGGTGGCGATCGGTATTATGAGTTTATGTGTTTTGATATACCGAAGGTAGTTCGGAGTCCCGGATATGATCACAGACATGACGAGGAGTCTCGAAATGGTCAAGACATAAATATCAATATATTGGAAGCCTATGTTTGGACATTGGAATGGTTCCGAATGAGTTCAGGCATTTTCCGGAGTACCGGGAGGTTACCGGAACCCCCCGGGGAGTATATGGGCCTTATTGGGCCTTAGTGGAATAGAGGAGAGGAAGGGAAAAGGTGGGAGGCGTGTCCCCTAGCCCAATCCGAATTGGGTGGGGGCCGCCCCCCCCCCTTTCCTTCCGTCTCTCCTCCCCTTCCTTCTCTCCTACTCCTACTACTTGGAAGGGGGAATCCTACTCCCGATGGGAGTAGGACTCCCCTAGGGCGCGCCATAGAGGGCCGGCCCTCCCCCCTCCTCCACTCCTTTATATACGGGGGAGGGGGGCACCCCATAGACACACAAGTTGATCATTGTCTTAGCCGTTTGCGGTGCCCCCCTCCACCATAATCCACCTCGCTCATATCGTCGTAGTGCTTAGGCGAAGCCCTGTGCCGGTAGCTTCATCATCATCGCCATCACGCCGTCGTGCTAATGAAGCTCTCCCTCGACACTCAGCTGGATCGAGAGTTCGTGGGATGTCACCGAACTGAACGTGTGCCGATCACGGAGGTTCCGTACTTTCGATACTAGGATAGGTCGGATCATGAAGATGTACGACTACATCAACCACGTTGTCATAACGCTTCCGCTTACGGTCTACGAGGGTACGTGGACAACACTCTTCCCTCTCGTTGCTATGCATCACCACGATAGATCTTGTGTGTGCGTAGGAAAATTTTGAAATTACTGCGTCCCCCTACAATTATATACCTGTGATGTCCAGAACTAGCACCGCTTAGTTGATTTGAATGTAATGAAATCTGACATGTTTGTATGAAAATCTGGTATTTTATATGAATTCCGTCATTGTTTATGAGAAATATCGTCGTGTTTGCATGAATTTCGTCCTTTTGGTTGAGTTGCTATCAGAATGTGTGCGGCTACGGTTGGATGGCGTAATATGCGGGTCGCTGGTCGGTCTGCGACCGGCTCGGGCGGCGTGGTGGGACAAAAAAAGCACAGCTCGTGCGAGCTCATCTCCAACGTGCGCGCTGGAGGATGCATGAGCACCCGAGCCATTCCTCATTCATCGGTGGCAAAGGCACTGGTGGACAAAAGGGTCGCCAATATTTTGGCTACCCCGGGAAAAATCTAAATAGCCCCTCCCAGCAGATTCAAGTCCCTCGTTTGCCGTGAAATTTTGCCATGTGTTGTTTTGATGGACTAGCAAGATGCCCGTGCATTGCACGGAACATCAAGATGCATTTGTTTTACAAAACACCTGTTGTGATTGACCCATGCAGGAGTAATCCCATGTGTAAAAACTAATGATATCTCGAGAATTTTATTAGAAACATGGTATCGCGACCATTTCATCAAAAAACAATATCTCAAGAAAGATGATAAATAAGGTGAGGAGGAGTGGGGCGTGGTGGTGACTGGTGGTCGGACTGGGCGGAGGCATGGGTAAGGACGACGCATTATGTCTAGGTTTGTATCTCTCTCACACACACGCACGTAGGTGGGGGACGTGCATGAAGAGAAGTGGTGCACGCATGGTGCACATACTCCCGTCTATTTCCCAATCACACCCGTGCGGGTACACAGTGGAGCTCATTTCTGTACGAAAAGGCAGCCCACGTGGTAATTTGACACGTGTACTGGTTGTCCACTTGATGGAGGATCATCTACCACGGGTAAACAAACAAATTGCGACTTGACGTGTTATGTTAAAAAAGAGGCAAACCATGTGGGGCCTACCTTAGAGGCAAGGTTCTATATACTCGAGATGCTCTGTACGTATTACTTTTGATATGTCCCGTCAACTCGCAGAACAAGGAGAAGCTTGCTTACTACGCCATCACCCCCGCCCACGGGCGCGGTGGCTCGCAGGACGAAATTTGGCACGAACTACAAAGGTGACCTATAAACTAGGATGGAGGGAGTAGTACTATGCCCTACACCCGCTCCCTCGCCCATGCGCACGGTGGCTCGCAGGACGAGGAGAAATTTTTACTACTCCCTCCGTTTACTCCTTGTCCCTACCTTGGTTAGAGAGATTATCATATTGTTTGGAATATATGTCTTTTAGTAGGATTAGTAGTAGGAATAGCCCAGTGGTATATAGGAGTAGTACTACTACAACAATTTCCTTGCAGTCTGGTGCAACAAGCTACCCTAGGCTATGTTACTACTCCCTCCTTTCCAGTTTATGGCTCAATTTCAAAATCTCTCGAACCAAGGTAGACGGTTGATACGTCTCCAACGTATCTATAATGTAGGAAGTATTCATGCCATGTTTACAATAGTTTTATATGATTTTGGTATGATTTGATTAGAACTAACCCGGACTGATGCTGTTTTCAGCAGAACTACTGTGGTCGTGTTTTTGTGTAGAAATAAAAGTTCTCGGAATGCGCTAAAAATCAACGGAGATTTTTTTTGGCAAATATAAAAAATACTAGAACGAAGAGTTACCGGAGGGGAGTCTCGTGGGCCCCACGAGGGTGGAGGGCGCGCCCACCCCCCTGGGGCGTGCTCCTATGCCTCATGGACTCTCCGTGGGGCCCCTGACTTGTTCTTGATGCCAACCTCTCCTATAAATCCCCAAACCTCCAGAAAATAACCTAGATCAGAAGTTCTGCCGCTGCAAGCCTATGTAGCCATGAGAAATAAATCTAGGCCCTCTCTGGCACCCTGCTGGAGGGGGCCATCATCACCGAAGGCCATGGATGAGGATCCCGGAGGGGCCAACATTGGCATGAAGGCCAAGATCCAGAGGGAGAACCTCTCCCCATCCAGGGGGAGGCCATGGAGGAGGAAGCACAAGGGGGAGAACGTCTCCTCCTCTCTCTCGGTGGTGCCGGAGTGCCATCGGGAGGGGAATCATCACCGCGGTGATCATCTTCATCAACATCACCATCATCATCACCATCCTCATCTCTTTTACGCGGTCCACTCTCCCGCACCCCGCTGTAATCCCTACTTGAACATGGTGCTTTATGCCACATATTATGATCCAATGATGTGTTGCCATCCTATGATGTTTTGAGTAGATATCATTTGTCTTTGGGTTGATTGATGATCTAGATTGGTATGAGTTGTATGTTTTATTTTGGTGTTGTCCTATTGTGCCCTCTGTGTCGCACAAGCGTGAGGGATTCCTGCTGTAGGGTGTTGCAATAGGTTCATGATTCGCTTATAGTGGGTTGCTTGAGTGACAGAAGCATAAACCCGAGTAAGGGGGTTGTTGTGTATGGGATAAAGGGGACTTGATATGTTAATGCTATGGTTGGGTTTTACCTTAATGATCTTTAGTAGTTGCGGATGCTTGCTAGAGTTCCAATCATAAGTGCATATGATACAAGAAGAGAGAGTATGTTAGCTTATGCCTCTCCCTCATATGAAATTGCAATGACGACTACCGGTCTTGTTAACGATTGCCTAGGATAATTCCGCACACCGGCCCATCATTATTCCACACTCGCTATATATAATATTTAGTAATATATTCTAACTTTATGATAACTGCACCTACTTTTATATTTTAGCTCTCCGATACCATGCAAAGTTATCCTCTTCATACCCACAACATAGTTTTATTTCTCGTTTCTAGTTGGAAGAAAACATTCGGTGTACGTAGAGTCGTATCAGTGGCAGATAGGACTTGAGAGAACATTGATCTTACCTTTAGCTCCTTGTGGGTTCGACACTCCATACTTATCACTTCCACCTTTGGTAATTGCTACGATGATTCCCTGCACTTGGGGATTATCAACGGTGAGTGGTGGAATTAATTTCATACTTTGCACAAGTAATGTACGCATGTTTTTCTCAAGAAGTTATGTTTACCGAGGCATTAATTAGAAAGGATGCATGCATGACCACTTAATTTCCATGAACTTCTGCATGCATTGGTGAGTTTTCTCTTGACAATGCTTGCATCAGGTGATTTAACACACCTTGAAATCCAACATGTGATGGTACTACTACTACTACTAGTAGAATTGAAACTTATAAAACGGAAAAAAGAATTTTTTTTAGATGAGCCCTATAAACTGGAAAGGAGGGAGTAGTAAGTAGTATACTACCTCCATAGTGGGTACATACTCCGTAAAATCAGATTTTCCCAAAACTAAGTCGCTCAACCTTTATTTGCTTGTTTCCCTTCCTGCCTCATTGCCTCGACCAAACTATGCCAAACTCCCCTGCCTACTGCGCGGGAAAAGACCCGCCCTCACCTTTTTTAGTCTGGGTTTGTATCGATGGATCGCGCGAAGCAGCAAAAACCAAGCCGTGTCTTGTACTCCTCCTTCGATGCTCGCTTTCATGAATTTTGTACTTCCTCCCGCCGACATGTGGGACATATAGCAACCGGGTCGATGTTTCATGCACTAAATAACAGTGCAGAACAGCAGGGGACACACCTGAGTCGTACCGCCCAGTAGTATTAATGAGCAATGAGATGTCAAACCACAATGTCGCACCTTCCCAGATGCACGAAGCAACCATTATTTCAAACTTCCCTTCGCCATCATATCCTTCAAAAAATCCAGGTAGTATTGCTTCTGCCATTGTTCTGCCTCAAGAGGGACACGCGCATCGCCTTGGTACATCATGACTTGTGGGACCGCATGACAGGCCATGCTCCCCCACCCATCGCTCGGTATAATCACCTCATTTTTACTACTTCCTCCGTATTGGTTTACAGGGCATGCACGTCGTTCTAGGTTGAGAATTTAACTGGCTATATATGTGATGAACAATATATGTTTAGAAACTAATCCGCTTAAGAATCGAATGATATACTTTTTGTGACATAGTAAATCATATTTAGTTAGTCAAATGGATGACCGAGAAGTACGTGCGCGCCATATAAACCGAGACGGAGAGGGTAGTATAGTACGTATCTTTTTAGATCAATATAGTTGGGATTCACCAAGGAGAAAAACCAAGTGGTAGGCTGCTCCTGTCGTGTTGGCGTAGCAACTCAAGCAGAGTCAGTCTGCACACGAAATGGTGACACACTTAATAGGACCCCTTTGGCCGACATGTGGCTCATCCACTGTCTCTTTCCACGTGCGTTGCACCAAATTGCAGTTTGGAGAAGCGGTTGGAATTGGAGGCACCCCGGTTGTAGGGCCACAGTAGTAATAAATGAGCAATGAGGGGTCAAATCACAAAGCCCCACCTTTCCCGCATTAAGCTGGACGGATGAAGCAACCATCATTCCACTCTAGGGTGCAAGAGCATAAAGAAAAGAGAAAACCAATGATGCATGCGTCAGCTACCTAGGGCACCCTAGGGTAGGGGCCTCCACTACAAATCCATTTTTTTGAAAGCGCCTCCACTACAAATCCGCTTCTCCCTCGTCCTCTTGAAGAAAACCGATGATGCGTGCGGCGGTAGGGTTTGTAGGAGTACTACGGCGTGCGGGGCCACGTCATAGTAAACGGGAGAGGGATTGAGTTCGAGTCGACGCCTTAATATGTGTGGGCCACTTGGTTTTACGGGAACGAGGCATCATTTTGGGTTTGGGGACCAGTGGAGATATACATACAAAAAATTGTGGACGTAGGTTCGACCGAAAGGCAATGATGCATGGGCCCTGCATTTTGATATACCCGCTGCCGTGTGAAATTTGCTACTCTACTCAAAACTAGTAAGGTACACATGCATTAAACGCATGAGATTTGGAAACCAAATTATGAATAAGTACACACTATAGCATGTAAAGCTTTGAGTCATATATGTATGATGTAGATGTTCATTTAGTTCTTATAGTTAATACCATTCAAAGTCAATTAGTTTTATAAAAAGGTTAAAATTCATGGCATTGTGCATTGTAAAGCATAAAGTAAAAAACAAATAATGGCAATTCATTTAGAAAAAAAGTTTGGGAAATTATGATACGGAAGATTCTAGAACAAAGGAGAAGTGCTTGTGTTTTGGGAAAGCATGCATGGCCTACATCTCTTATTGGTTGATATGTCATGAAGAAAGAAACGAGGAGGGAGTTAATGTACCGTGCCAAAGTGTTTTGGGATTATTTGGTTTTCGGAAGATGACTTACACACCTAGATGGAGGGAGTACAAAGAGAAAAAATGAATTGCAATTACAAGAATGACATTTCTAACAAAAATGTGAATGTGAACTACATATGTGTGCACGTGACCAACACATACATTGTCAATGCTAAATTTAATGCAAGAAATAACTTATGAGTAACATGCACGAATTGATGATGTGGTGATTCCATGCATAGAATAGAAAAAACAATGTGATTTATGACTTGCATGACTGACGTGTTCTTGTGTCATAGTTGCATGTCTAGGAAAAAAAGATACTAGTGGGTTGTACTAGCTATTTAGGAATAGAAGATGTATACATGTAAGTTGTAGGGAAAGAGATGACATGTATCTCAATTCCTATGAGTAGGGATTGGAAAAGAGATGTCATTTGTTTCACATCATAGGAACTTTTCTCTTGAATCTAGAGATGACATGTATCTCAATTCCTATCAGGAGGGATTAGAAAAGAAATGTCATTTGGTTCACATCATAGGAACTTTTCTATTGAATATACACTAATGTTTATTTTCCTTTGAAACTATGGGAATATAGGAATCCATTCATATGAACCAAGTGGCTCTAAAGCTATATAAATGATATCGTGTTTATTTCCTTTGAAATGTGGAGTATATGAATCTATTCCTACGAACCAATTGGCTCTATAGAAAAAATCCTATAAAAATCATATCATATAGAGTTCCTATGATATTCCTCCACACCAAAGGATGGTTGAAATTGTTGCAGGTGATACGATGGTCTTTCTTTGTAGACTCCTCCACCATCTTTATAGTTACCTCTCGAAGATGAATGAAATGATATATACTGGGTATTCTATATGTGCATTTTGGTACATGAAAACTCGGTAAAAGTTTGCGAGGTTCGAATTTTCAATAGAGCTATATGCACTGCATTTTGGAACGGAGGGAGGAGCATACGACAGTTGCGAACAATCACGTGGAAGATTTGTGTGTAGGACGAGTGGCTGCTCTATTAAATGACATGGCAAAACTAAAACTGTTGGATGCCGATGTAACGGTTCTTACGACGTTCGTCAGGAAACGGCTTGTGGCAAACATTTGTCGGATAATGATTTACGGACACATGCATTGCATTGATACGTGCCCCCTCTCTCTCATGCACACACGCACCCTCATGAGTCACGACTCTCCCGAGTCCTTTCGCACCCACCATCTATCTGCAGGTAAACGTCACACACATATGTGCTCTTCACACCCTACCCTCAGAACTTCTAAAAAACAAAAGACGTTGTGCACCTTTTTTTTCAGCTCACACGTCACACACTTATACTATTACTCTTGTGGCGACGTTGTTTGGGCATAGTATATTGTACTCTCATGAAGAGAAGGGTGCACGCACGCACTAGTTCTCTCACACCCAGTCGCGGGTACACGTAGGAGCGCATTTTTTGAAGCTGGTACAACAAAATCACTCCACTATATGTATAAGCAGGAGCCTTGGCGCTTGCTTTACTAGGGTTCCTCTCTTTCACTCTCTCATGATCTCCAGATCTAAGCAAGACATAGGTGGCCACACTCTCTCTACTCACGGCTGGTCACAAATCCGGCCGGACCACCTTGACTGGGGCAGGGGTGTAGGTGCATCGTTCACGCTGTCGTCAGTGGCGAAGGAGGAGACCAATGGCTGCCCGCGCGTCCCGATCAGCGGTCGTGCCGTTCTCTCCGAGAGAGTGCCGGCTCAGGAGGGCCTCCGACCCCTTCTTCCTCGCTGCGGTATTGTGGCCAAGATGCGGCCTCCCGACACCGTCTTTGCCACATGCCGATGACCCTCAGGTATATATTCCTTTGAAACCTGCCTTGCTCTACTGCCCTAGCTCCCCACGTGGCTGCGTGTGGATACTTTCTACTTCCGTCGGCTGTTCCAAAGAAACCTAGACTTTTACTATTATTAGAGGTAAAGCTAGTTCATACAGTCAAATCTAAGAGTTGGTTCAAACAGGGAAGAAAGTGGGAAAGCTGTAGCATAAATCTAGGACTTGGTTCCAAGAGGAAACGGGGGAAAGTAGTAGATAATGGCTACCCCACCGGTCTATTGGTTGGAAAGGCGAAGAAAGCATGGTGGATGGCGAAGGGTGGGGGAAAACGGGGGAAAGTAGTAGATACTTAAATCTCACACCGCTAACATTGCTTCATCCCAATGGAACTGCACAAATTTGATTGCACATTTACTGACCATGTGCTACTCTCATGACAGTAATACTAATGCTATTGTTTTGCATGTTAATGTAGTGGCAGTGTTGATGTGATGTGATGCTATTTACTTAAGGGCACTTTCATACTGTCAGTCTAGTGCCAATTATAACACAATAGATGCTGTTGTTAATCATACGCCACTGCAAATATCTGTCACTGTTTAAATAACTGTATTTCGTATTTGCGCAAACAGGGATGTCTGTCTCCATATTGTTTCTATTTGCGCAATCAAAAGTACACACCTCATTTTTAGTACAACTGCACAAAATGAGATGGCTATTCCTAGCTGTTGTCCACTAACCACCAGTGTTCCAGGTATTCCTACATTGGTTCTAACTAGGTAGAATGACCAACGCAATCTAAAAGAAGCTAAATCGTATGTTTTACTTCCTGATTGTACTGCATGGACGAGCGAAAACAACTGCATCCTAGTCCGGAATGCACTTTCTACAAGTTGATCCATGGACCTAGGACTAGCTGGCACAGCTACACGGAGGTTTTTGGGACAGGTGCGCGGACAAGAGGCATCGTGGTCTGCTTATTTCTGCAAATAGTGGTGCTTAAATTTAATGGAATGCACAAGAATTTCACCTGGTCAGTACACTACATGGTTCAGTTCAGCATTCCAGCTAAGAACACAATTATAATTGGTTATTTTGGATTGAGAGAACCTAACCCTGGATGGTGGCAACAAGAAAAAACCAGAGTGTACTCCAGGAAATTTAAGCCTGTCGGGAGGCCCTTTGCTCAAAGAAGCCTTGCTTGTTTTTTCCTGATTTGTAAACCTTCTCACAACTTTGTCTTTTGTTGTGAACTAGTATTTGTTTGTTATGTTCTATGAATCATTGAGATGTATAAAATGGCTTAACTTATGCTTTTCAAGTTTTTTATGAAGTTGAGTTTAATGTGAGTGCTCCACATGAATGCTGGACTAGCATGTGAACAGTTGGAATTTACAATGTGGCCTCAGTTAACTACATGAACCACTGTAACAAGATACGTAGTTGCTTATATGTCAGACAGCAGATTATTGATTGTTAGCAGGTTGATAGCCTAGTGTTGAAGCGAGCTGAGCCAATGTGCCATGTTTTGCACAACTGCTTACAAGTGGGGTAGCACAAACAATGTTTACAAGTACTTATGTATACGTCGGCGTGCATTTCTCGAACGAGTACTCTATTTCATTAAACACACACTGCTCGTATGATAAACCGTGACAACTTATGTCTTACCATGCTATATTCATGAAAAAACTAGTGAGGATGCATCTGTTTTGGCAACAATTACGATGGTTCTCACATGATTCACGGGCACACAAAAGTAGCAGCAATTCCCATAGACGGATTCAAATAGAGTACTAGCCCCAGAGGGCTCAATAATAGGCAAGGTTCGGAAAAGTAGACACAATCCAAACTAGTATTAAACACTAGATGGGGCAACTATTTCATGCCTGGATCTAATTTGGGTTGGACACAAGACGGACCTTGCCATGAACATCATCGAGGACGTCCGGCAGCAGCTCAATCCTGTGAACCTTCATGAAGATAACCTTGTGGTCTTGCCACTCATAAAATTGTTTGTGGAGGCATGCCACATCATCTTCCTGCATAAGCTTGACAAGAATGGTATGCCTCACAAACGAAGGAGTAGCTTTGTACTTCTTGTGCTTCAATACACCCTGGACAACACGCCTGGCAACAGTGAGGCTGGAATACAACTCGACATGGGTATAAGCGCAAATGGCTTCCAAGATCCAACAGCTTGAGAACTCTGTTTTCCCAGTGCGTATATTTAGGTCATCGGCCTCATAACGAGTGACATGTACAACCACACAATCCTTGTCAGCATCAGGGCTCTAACTGAAACATAAAAAATTCTAAATTACTTTCCAGTATAAGAAACACAAGTTATTTAAACCACTATGTATAGCATGGCATCGAAGCTAATAAAATTTTGCATTATTCATCACCACATACTTAGATGAAAAACCACAATTGAGATCGGCAAAGAAGAAAATCACCTTGGGCAGCTCAGCGCGGGGGGGACGCATCCTCGAAGGGGGGAAACCGCTCCTGCAGTGCCACGAGGGCCGTAACCTCATACGGGGCGTTGACCATCTCAGTAGTGACCATGAGCGTATCTTGGGTCGGCTCGGTGGCTGCCTCCATTTTCTTGGAGCTCTCTGTCTCGTGGGGATCAGTCTCCCGTGTCTGCTCCAATAACGGCAGATCTTTGCCTGGTTCTCCTTAGTCCATACTGACGAATACTAGGAGAGCATTGAAAGGAAAACACAATCGCAATGACAATGAAACAAAATGAGAGTGAGGATTGGTTACTGCTTTGCAAAAGTTCTTTTTTTTCTCTGAACGAAAATATACCAATATCACGGATCTGCTTACCTTCCCTTCATTGGGAGAGAAGAACAGTGGCAGATGCGAGTGTTGGCTTTCTTGAAGACAGTGAGGGAGAAGGGGATTCAGCGAAGAGTGAAATGATGGTTGATTCATCCGTCAAACTTAGACTGTGGGGAGGTGGGGTTTTGTGATACGACGACTTGTTTCTGCCGCGCTACGACCGGGGTGACTCTCCACCTACATACTACCTTCTAATTTGGTGGATGACATTTGGGCCCGCGCGCGGCATGGCCCGCATGTTGGTGAAAAAAAAGTAAAACAACATTCAGTAGAGGGAGACATTTCGATGACCTAGGAGGAGCCAGAAGCGGTAGTGTATCCACTGTACTAGTAGTAATTGTTTTCTGGTAGCTGTAGAGTGTCTCCACTGTACTAGTAGTAATTGTTTCTCTGGGCCCAAGACAAAACAGCCCATCCACCCTAGTAAGTAATAAAATCAATTCAAGAGCCCATATATTTACTTAATGAGAGGCGCTACCCACACCCAGCACACTGCTCCACAAAAAAACTTGGGTGCTCTTCTTCCTCCTCACTCCCACCCACCTCACGTCAGCTCACTCCACTCGTACCCCCAAATTCCTCACCTCACTCCTACAGAAAAACCCCAGCTCCCCTTCTTCCTCACTACTACAGAAAAACCCTAGCTCCCCTTCTTCTTCTTCACTCGCACTATAACTAGGCTCGCCATTCGTTACTCTGCCCAAATCCGTGAGCGCGACGCGATGCCCTCGAGGAAAATGGAGTTGGCTGACCCCAGCGCCAACAAGATGAGGCTCCCGCCAGAGGCGACGCCTGTTGTAGATCATGCACCCGGCAGCATGGGGAGAAGCGACGACCCCGCCTCCACCGAATCCCAGGAACCCGTAGAATCATGGGTGGACCGCATCAGTGATCTCCCGAATGCCGTCCTTGGGGATTCATCTCGCTTCTCCCCACCAAGGATTGCTGCCGCACAACAAGACTTCCCCCAAGTCTTCCCAAAGGTTCTACTTGGCACAAACACTAATTAAAAGCATAAAACCACATATAAACATAGGCTAGATGAATTATTTATTACTAAACAGGAACAAAAATCAAGGAACGAAAATAAATTTGGGTTGCCTCCCAACAAGCGCTATCGTTTAACGCCCCTATCTGGGCATGATGATTTCAATGATGCTCACATAAAAGATAAGAATTGTAACATAAAAAGAGCATCATGAAGAATATGACTAGCACATTTAAGTCTAACATACTTCCTATGCGAGGGATTTTGTGAGCAAACAACTTGTGGGAACAAGAAACAACTTTCATAGGAAGGTAAAACAAGCATAACTTCAAAACTTTAAGCACATAGAGAGGAAACTTGATATTATTGCAATTCCTACAAGCATAAATTCCTCCCTCATAATAATTTTCAGTAGCATCATGAATGAATTCAACAATATAACCAGTACCTAAAGCATTCTTTTCATGATCTACAAGCATAGAAAATTTATTACTCTCCACATAAGCAAAATTCTTCTCATTCGGAATAGTGGGAGTATCATAGGAAACTCGAATACTATAAATTGTTTTCACATTAAAAGAGTAATGTTCAGAGAAGGGGTAATCATAATCATGACAAGTTTTATAAATATAATCACTACTTTTTATAGAATAAGTATCATCACAATAATCATCATAAGTAGGAGGCATGCTATCATCATTATAAACTTGCATATCAAAACTTAGGAGACTAAAAATATCATCTTCATTAATCATAGCTTCCCCAAGCTTGGGACAAACATTAATTGCAAGAAATACATTCTCAAAAACATCATCTTCATCAAACATAGCATCCCCAAGCTTGGGCCTTTTCATATCATAAGCATAATCACTCTCATCATTAATAGTATGGATAGCACCAATAGTATAGCAGTTATCATATTCTTCCAAGCAAGTGCCAAAAAGATTTTCAAGATCATAAGAAGTATCATTATCTTCAACAATTATATTTTCATGAGGCACAATAGTAATAGGAGCAGCACTATTTGGGAGAGATATCTTTTTACCTCTCTTCATTTTTCTTTTCTTCTTCTTCACCACATCATGTGTGGGTTCAATCCTCTTTTTGGAGCTCCTTATTAATGAGATTGGTGTAATAGGAGGCTCCTCCTCGTTACCTGATTCATCATAAGAAATAATAGGAGGATATTGGGAAGTCTCTTCCCTTTCTTTAGTATTCTCTTCATCCTCTATTTGTTTTCTTTTCTTTATGTAGTTGGCAATATAAGGATTTTCAATACAATTCACCGCACAATACATATAAATTTCCTCTAGACCAAATCCAAGAAGTTTATAATGGGAAAATTCTGGAAGATAATTAGTTATACGTTTCATTTCTTCGTAACCCATAAGCAAACTAAGTTCATTATGATGTGCAAGGGAAATCAAGTCATCACAATTTTTGGACACGATACGATCATGAAACAATTTGCATTGGGTATTGAAATGATCATGTTCATTGCAAAGCTCACAAGTATGGCCAAGATAATTTAAATTTTCAGCACATTCATCTAGCTCTTCTTGCAACAATTTAGTTTCTAAGTGCTTATGCCACTTGCAATATCTGTCTTCCCTATTTAGTGTGTTCGTACAAACCCAATGTACTCCACAAAAATTGACATGTTTATAGGAGACATCATAACTAGTGCAATCATCATTAGTATCTTGGATGTTCAAAGGATTCGTACTAACAACATTGCAATCATGCTCATCATTCAAAGATTTAGTGCCAAACATTTTATAGATTTCTTCTTCTAGCACTTGAGCACAATTATCCTTTCCATCATACTCACGAAAGATATTAAAAAGGTGAAGTGTATGAGATAAACTCAATTCCATTTTTTATAGTTTTTTATAAACTAAACTAGTGATAAAACAAGAAACTAAAAGACTCGATTGCAAGATCTAAACATATACCTTCAAGCGCTAACCTCCCCGGAAACGGCGCCAGAAAAGAGCTTGATGTCTACTACACAACCTTCTTCTTGTAGACGTTATTGGGCCTCCAAGTGCAGAGGTTTGTAGGACAGTAGCAAATTTCCCTCAAGTGGATGACCTAAGGTTTATTAATCCGTGGGAGGCGTAGGATGAAGATGGTCTCTCTCAAGCAACCTTGCAACCAAATAACAAAGAGTCTCTTGTGTCCCCAACACACCCAATACAATGGTAAATTGTATAGGTGCACTAGTTCGGCGAAGAGATGGTGATACAAGTGGTATATGGATGGTAGATAAAGGTATTTGTAATCTGAAATTATAGAAACAGCAAGGTAACTAATGATAAAAGTGAGCGTAAATGGTATTGCAATGCGTTGAAACAAGGCCTAGGGTTCATACTTTCGCTAGTGCAAGTCCTCTCAACAATAATAACATAATTGGATCACATAACTATCCCTCAACATGCAACAAAGAGTCACTCCAAAGTCACTAATAGCGGAGAACGAATGAAGAGATTATGGTAGGGTACGAAACCACCTCAAAGTTATTCTTTCCAATCAATTCGTTGGGCTATTCCTATAAGTGTCACAAACAGCCCTAGAGTTCGTACTAGAATAACACCTTAAGACACAAATCAACCAAAACCCTAATGTCACCTAGATACTCCAATGTCACCTCAAGTATCCGTGGGTACGATTATACGATATGCATCACACAATCTCAGATTCATCTATTCAACCAACACATAGAACCTCAAAGAGTGCCCCAAAGTTTCTACCGGAGAATCACGACGAAAACGTGTGCCAACCCCTATGCATAGGTTCATGGGCGGAACCCGCAAGTTGATCACCAAAACATACATCAAGTGAATCACGTGGTATCCCATTGTCACCACAGATACGCACGGCAAGACATACATCAAGTGTTCTCAAATCTTTATAGAATCAATCCGATAAGATTACTTCAAGGGGAAAACACAATTCATTACAAGAGAGTAGAGGGGGGAGAAAACATCATAGGATCCAAATATAATAGCAAAGCTCACGATACATCAAGATCGTATCACCTCAAGAACACGAGAGAGAGAGAGAGAGAGAGAGAGAGATCAAACACATAGCTACTGGTACATACCCTTAGCCCCGAGGGAGAACTACTCCCTCCTCGTCATGGAGAGCACCGGGATGATGAAGATGGCCACCGGAGAAGGATTGCCCCCTCCGGCAGGGTGCCGGAACGGGTCTAGATTGGCTTTCGGTGGCTACGGAGGCTTCTGGCGGCGGAACTCCCGATCTATTGTCTGTTCTGGAAGTTTTAGGGTACGTAGGTATATATGGGTGCAGGAAGTATGTCGGTGGAGCTTCAGGGGCCCCACAAGGCAGGGGGCACGCCCTAGGGGGGTACCCCCACCCTCGTGAGCACCTCCCTTGGCTCCTGACATGGGGTCCAAGTCCATCCGGTAGCTTTCCTTCCAAAAATAACTTCTCCAGTTGATTTCGTTCCGTTTCGACTCTGTTTGATATTCCTTTTCTTTGAAACACTGAAATAGGCAAAAACAGCAATTCTGGGTTGGGCCTCCGGTTAATAGGTTAGTCCCAAAAATAATATAGAAGTGGATAATAAATCCCAATATTTCCCAAAACAGTAGATAACATAGCTTGGAGCAATCAAAAATTATAGATACATTGGAGATGTATCATCGCTGCGTAGAGAGCGGCCGTGTGCTACCACCTCCGTCTAGTCTATAGTCCCCTTTATATTCTGTGCCATACTTTGACCTCAAATTTAACCAACAAAATGTTAATGCTTGTTATAAAAATTATATAATTGAAACTATTTTCAAATACCTACCACCTCCGGCTATTTTGTTCAGTTCATCTAACTATAGATGTGGTTCCATTCCATGATAGAATGCCAAGTTTCATGAATTTCAGACGAGTTTTGGATTTACTAGAATTTAAAAATAAAGTATCTCAACGTTTTGCCGGCAATCAACGGTGCCCTGGTGTTTGAAATTCATTCACATTTCTTGCATGGGACCTAAGCATGCACCCAAGGACACAGATTTGATTTTTTTAACCAATTTATATGACCTGGAGCATGTGCAAGTAGTGCAAATTTGAATTATGCACATAAATGCATTCAAAACTTAGTTAATGCATAAAAATGTCCAAACAAACCCTGAAAAATCACAAAAATTGACACAACACTCCTGTTGTTCTATGTTGACACGAGAAATTTTTTGAAAGCAATAAGAGGCAATGGATATCGTTTCGCCCCCAAAGGTGGGACGTTCCCTACCGAAACCATGATGCTTGTTGTGAGAAACTCTGGTTTGTGAGAAGCATATACCCAAACCTGCCCCAAATGGGACAAAAAATTTACCACGCCATGTTGGTGCCGCTCCATGATAGCATGCCAAGTTTCTTGAATTTCAGACGAGTTTTGGATTTACTAGAATTTAAAAATTAGGTATCTCAAAGTTGTGCCGGCAATCAACGGTGCCCTGGTGATTGAAATTCATTACCATTTCTTGCATGGGACCTAAGCATGCACCCAAGGAAACAGATTTGATTTTTCAACCAATTTATATGCACTAGAGCATGTGCATATAGTTCGAATTTTAATTACGCACATAAATGCATTGAAAAATCAGTTAATGCATCAAAATGTCCAAATGAACCCCGAAGAATCACAAAAATTAACACAACCCTCCTATTGTTCTATGTTGACACGAGTAATTTTTTGAAAGCAATAAGAGGAAATGGATATCGTTTCGTCCCCAAAGGTTGGACATTCCCTACCGAAACCATCATGCTTGTTGTGAGAAGCTCTGGTTTGTGAGAAGCATATACCCAAACCTACCCCAAATGGGACAAAAATTTTACCACGGCATGTTGATGCCGCTCCATGATAGCATGCCAAGTTTCATGAATTTCAGACGAGTTTTGGATTTACTAGAATTTAAAAACCAGGCATCTCAATGTTTTGCCGGCAATCAACAGTGCCCTGGTGTTTGAAATTCATTCCCATCTCTTGCATGGGACCTAAGCATGCACCCAAGGACACATATTTGATTTTTCAACCAATTTATATGCACTGGAGCATGTGCATGTAGTTCAAATTTGAATTATGCACATAAATGCGTTGAAAACTCAGTTAATGCATAAAAATGTCCAAACGAACCCTAAAAATCACAAAAATTGACACAACACTCCTGTTGTTCTATGTTGACACGAGAACTTTTTTGAAAGCAATAAGAGTCAACGGATATTGTTTCGTCTCCAATGGTGGGACATTCCCTACCGAAACCATCATGCTTGTTGTGAGAAGATCTGGTTTGTGAGAAGCATATACCCAAACCTACCCCAAATGGGACAAAAAATTTACCACGGCATGTTGATGCTGCCCCATGATAGCATGCCAAGTTTCATGAATTTCAGACGAGTTTTGGTTATACTAGAATTTAAAAACTAGGTATCTCAATGTTTGCGGCTGAGTGACGGTGGCAGAGTGTTTGACATTCATTCCCATTTCTCGCATGAGACCTAAGCAGGCAACCAAGGACACATATTTGAATTTTCAACTAATTTATATGCATTAGAGCATGTGCATGTAGTTCAAATTTGAATTATGCACATAAATGCATAGAAAACTCAGTTAATGTATAAAAATGTCCAAGTGAACCCTGAAAAATCCCAAAAATTGACACAACACTCCTGTTGTTCTTGACACTAGGGAAAAATTTGAAATCGAGAAGAGGCAACGGATATCGTTTCGTCCAGAAAGGTGAAACGTTACCTACCGAAACCATCACACTTGTTGTGAGAAGCTCTGGTTTATGATAAGCTCACACCTCCCCCAAATGGGACAAAAATTTTACCACGACATTTTGATGCCGCTCCATGATAGCATGCCAAGTTTCATGAATTTCGGACAAATTTTGGATTTACTAGAATTACAAAAACAAGTACATAGACGTTTGCCGAAGAGCCACGGTGTCGTGGTGTTCGAATTTCATCCCCATTTCTTGCATGAGAGAAAAGCATAAACCCATGGACACATATATGATTTTATAACCCATGTTGGTGCACCGGAGCATGTGCATGTAGTTTAGTTTTGAATTGTGCACCTGAAATGGCTGGAAAACCAATTTAATGTATAAAATGTTCAAACAAACCATGAATAATTCCAATTCTTTTACGACACACATATAGTTGCATGTTCACTCCAGATAAAAGGTCTAGTAACTCAAACATTGTCCATTGCCGATGTGACCCCATTATGTAATTCAAATCAAGATGAAGAATCAAGTAGATCGCACACTGTTTATTATCACGAACCGTGTGAGATGCAGCACAAAATATCCTGGAGCACCGTTGGTGTATAGTACGCCTATGGCTTACACAAGAAGGTGTGTCGTCTACAGTCCACAGTCGGCGTCTCAAGCACACTAGCTCACTCCCCAAATATCATTTCACTATTCAATCGTCGCCGGTGAAAGATGGGCACGTGGACCCGCATCATGAGGGCAACTTCTATGGCCCACTCCAGCGAGAGCACGGCCGTAGCCGCCATGCGCGTGCTAACAAGGTGCATGAGCGCGACCGTAATCTGTGACTGGGCGGCCATGGCAGCCCAAACGACCGCTGTTGCTTCTCACGTGGCAGCAGCAACATCTGGCTTGGGGATAACAACTGGTGAGAGCGGCACAACAGCTGTCCATTTTGCAGCGGAGGCCTTAGCCCTGATGGAGGCCGCCCACGACCATGTCAAGGCCACCCATGCCTAGTTCCTCGCGGTCACCGCACAAATCGAACAAAGCTTCTCCGACAACGGTCGGCAACCCACGGCCAAAGAGCTGGCAATCGCCAAGAGCGTTCGAGCAGCCGTCCGTTCCTCCGCCACATACCTTGTGACAACGGAGCTCATCCAAGCCCAGATCGCGTCCGCCCACGCCCAGCTAGTCGCGGCCTTTTCCAAAGAGATGGCGGACGCGGATGGCGAGATGCTTGCCGTGTATGGTGTGATTGATGCCATGGATCCGCTTCCCCAGGAGACCGTCGGGTGCGAGCTGGACATGGGGGCGGTGGCAGAGATCGATGAGCACCAGCCATAGTAGTACTCTTTGTTTTGTTTAATTAAGAGCGTCGGTTTTTAATTTGTCAAAGTAATGTGTAGGTCAGCTAGCTCTGTTTAATTGCTGAACTTGCTCGATTAAGAAGTGTGGGTGTGCTGTAGTCTCCTTTGTGTACCCAAATTATGCAATGACGTGGATGACCACTGTAACCATGGAAATTCGAACCAAAATTTTTGATGTTCAAACTCCTCACACACGGGTTAAGCTATCTGAATCATTTGTGATGTTCACATATCATACACAGTTCTGAATAAGGGACCGTGTCTGATGACACTTTGTGCGCCAGTTTTTTCATTGAAGTGATTCCAAATTTTCGGCTTCCGCAGAAATATCTACCTCCCCGCCCCCCCCCCTTACCAAAAGCCACATTTTCCCTGTTTCCGCCTTCCTTTCCAAGTTGAAACCTTCACTCCTTGCTTGCAGCGCTGCCTCCTCATCGGTGACCCTCCTTCATGCTACTCGGCCTTGTCTATCCAGGCAGGTAATTCACACCCGACCCCCATCCTACTCCTCCTTCCACATCCCACATGCCCCGACCGCCGACGCAAGCGCGACACCTTCCACCCAAATCACCGTACCCTCCACCAAATAAGCGCCGCCCTAAGCCATGGTACACGCAGTATAGCCAGGATCTCAAGGAGCATTTGGCTGCGGAGAAGCAAATCGCGGCCGCACACGCGGATGAGGTCACGATGGCTGCTATTCGTGCTGACCCCTAGATCTTGGAGGAGCACCTTGCCATTTGCTAGCTATGCCGGTTAAGCATGCTTGGTTTACCTGTTGCGTGTGCTGCTCCTGCCTTTCCTTCACAAATTCTAGTGAATTGTGCTATCTAATTTTACCATGCAATTTGTTGCTCTAGTGTATATGTTCTATATGTCGTGCAGTGTGGTGCTCACTTATTAACTGTTTTGTTAATTAGTTGTCGTCTTTAGTCAACCGTTTGGTTTGATTCTGCAAATGTGATGTTCAATTCTTTAGGCTGCAATTTTTTATTGTCTTCCATGTGAGAAATAAATCAAATTCATCTTTACAAAATACATGAGAAACGAATACAATTGATATATTTCCAAGTTGTTAAGCATGCTTGGTTTGGTTATACATTGTTCAATGTGGTGCTCAGTTAATGTTTGGTTCATTTGTGTTGTGGTGTTTAGTTAACTATTTGGTTCAATTCTGCAATGCGATGTTCAATAGTTGTGGGTGCATTCTGTTATTGTATACCATGTGAGGAATAAATTGAATTTGGTTGTAGTAAATACATGAGAAACAAATACAATTGCTACAATTGGCTATAGTTAACTGTTTGGTTAACTGTCTGATCTTCTATTAGGAGTATGTTATATTGTGCATGTGGTGCTCAGTTAATGTTTGGTTCATTTGTTGCGGTGTTTAGTAAACTGCTTGGTTCAATTCTGCAATGCGATGTCCAATTGTCGTGGGTAGAATTTTGTATTGTTGTGCATGTAAGGAAGAAATCGAATTTGGTTGCACTTAATACATGAGAAACATATACAAGTGCTATATTTCCTAGTTCTTAACCATGCTTGGTTTGGATAAATGGGTTTTCCATGTGGCTTGAATTAATCTGATGAATCTGCAATGTGCTTATTTTTCATCAACATATTTTCCTAATAGCATGCGAACCCTTACTTAACCTGATGACTAACTACCTTATATGTGTTGCAGGGAAACAATGGGAAGCACTGAGGTTTACAATCGAGGTTAGCATGTGCATGGTCCGTTGTCTAATAGCACATTATTGTGGAATTATAGGAACCATTCTAATATTTTGGTTTTTAACAATTTGGTCTTGCACATGTAGGTCCTGCTGTCAGAGGGTTTGACCCACTATTTGACCCTTTTTGCATATGGGGAAATGAGTTGTCCATGAATATCAATCAAATCAAGAAACTCAGAAATATTGTTAGGATAAAGAAATTAGCGACAAAAAACAACAAGATCTTTGTCTGCACAATGAAGAAGATATCACTTCACTACAAGATGGTACTAACTATTAGACCTTGCCTTTTTTATTCCTTTGCCCAATTTCCAATATAGAGAAGATATTTATGCAGATCCTTGTTTTCAGGCCTTTCCAAAGCAGTTCACTGATGATTACCTCTCAAACCACCTCTATGGTCAGGAGGCGAGGAAGGTTTTCATACAACACCCACGGTTCAATATTGAAGTGTTCCTAAAGAGGACGAAGGACGGACGGTCAATCATGCACATGCACTGGCCTAAAGTTGCAAAGATCTTCAACATGAATGAAGGCTCAATATTCGCTTTCCGCTTCAGCAGTTTCCCAGATGAGATGCATCTGTCTATATACCGTCTATGATGCTAATTTCGAAAGGTTCTACATGTTGCATGTGAAACTTGGTGCAGGTGCAGTTGTGTAATGGGGTAGCTGATGTATTATGGGGTAGTTGTGTAATGGGAAACCTGATGACTAACTACCTTATCATGTTGTACTCTGATGTATTTCAATTATGAAATTCTGTTTCCCTAATATGGAAATGAAATATATTATGTGCTTAATATGAATGTCAATTAGATTAATAAATGGATTTTAATAAAAGGGCAATTAGCCAAACGGTTATTGGAAAAATACCGTGGGTGATGAATTCAGGCAACGCACACAGTTTCTAGGAATAAACCGTGTGGGATCAATGAACAATCACACACGACTTTCTCTTGAAAACTATTTGCGTTAGGCCACCTTGCGCACACTTTTACCACATAAAAACTGTCTGTGATGGATAGCCTTTGCCACACAATTTCTTCTATGGATCGTGTGTGATACATTCAATAACGCAAACGATTTAACAGGAAAAATTGTGTGTGATGTACCTGTGAACGGAAACGTTTTCCTTGGAGCGACTATGTGGGATGTACATATGAACGGAAACGTTTAGCGGGGACTGACTGTGTGGGATGTACTTGCGACCGGAAACAATTTAGCCTATATAATTGTATTTTTAGCTCTGTTGTACGTATTTCTATAATTGAGCGCTCGCCGGTCGCACACGACCTCATTTTGTTGATCGTGTGGGTCGTGTGGGAAGGACCCTGATACATCTCCAACGTATCTATAATTTTTGATTGTTCCATGCTATTATATTATCTGTTTTGGATGTTTAATTGGCTTTAATATGCTCTTTTATTTTATTTTTGGGACTAACCTATTAACCGGAGGCCTAGTGCCAGTTTCTTTTTTTTTTCATTTTAGAGTTTTGCATAAAAGGAATACCAAACGGAGTTCAAACAGAATGAAACCTTCACGATGATCTTTCTTGGACCGAAAGCAATCCAGAAGACTTGGAGTCGAAGTCTGGAACTCCACGAGGAAGCCACGAGGCAGGAGGGCGCACCCAGGGGGTAGGCGTGCCCCCACCCTCGTGGGCCCCTTGTAGCTCCACCAACGTACTTATTTTGCCTATATATACTCTTATACCCTAGAAACATCAGGGGGAGCAAGGAAACCACTTTTCCACCGCCGCAACCTTCTGTACCCGTGAGATCCCATCTTAGGGCATTTTCCGGCAATCTGCCGAAGGGGGAATCGATCAAGGAGGGCTTCTACATCAACACCATTGCCTCTTTGATGAAGCATGAGTAGTTTACCACAAACCTGCGGGTCCATAGTTATTAGCTAGATGGCCTCTTCTCTCTCTTTGATTCACAATACAAAGTTCTCCTAGATGTTCTTGGAGATCTATTCTACGTAATACTCTTTTGCGGTGTGTTTGTTGAGATCCGATGAATTGTGGATTTATGAACAAGATTATCTATGAATATTATTTGGTTCTTCTCTGAATTCTTATATGCATGATTTGATATCTTTGCAAGTCTCTTCGAATTATCAGTTTAGTTTGGCCTACTAGATTGATGTTTCTTGCAATGGGAGAAGTGCTTAGCTTTGGGTTCAATCTTGCGGTGTCCTTTCCCGGTGACAGTAGGGGCAACAAGGCACGTATTGTACTATTGCCATCGAGGATAAAAAGATGGGGTTTATATCATATTGCTTCAGTTTATCCCTCTACATCATGTCATCTTGCTTAATGCGTTACTCCGTTCTTATGAACTTAATACTCTAGATGCATGCTGGATAGCGGTCGATGTGTGGAGTAATAGTAGTAGATGCAGGATCGTTTCGGTCTACTTGACACGGATGTGATGCCTATATTCATGATCATTGCCTTAGATATCTTCATAACTATGCGCTTTTCTATCAATTGCTCGACAGTAATTTGTTCACCCACCGTAATACATGCTATCTTGAGAGAAGCCACTAGTGAAACCTATGGCCCCCGGGTCTCTTTCCTATTATATTACATCTCTTTTATTTGCATCGCATCTTGTTTACTATTTTGCAATCTTTACTTTCCAATCTATACAACAAAAATACCAAAAATACTTACTTTACCATCTCTATTAGATCTCACTTTTGTGAGTGACCGTGAATGGATTGACAACCCCTTTATCGCGTTGGTTGCAAGGTTCTTGATTGTTTGTGCAGGTACTAGGTGACTTGTGCGTTGTCTACTACTGTATTGATACCTTGGTTCTCAAAACCGAGGGAAATACTTACGCTACTTTGTTGTATCACCCTTTCCTCTTCAAGGGAAAACCAACGCATGCTCAAGAGGTAGCAGACCCCCCTATCACCCACACTCACTAGGCGACGGTTCCAAATGTCGTCGCGAAAAGGGGTTAAAAACCATTTGTATAGCACCGACACGTACCAGTGCATACCAGCGATGGCTGGAGCCTGCCCGAGGACTGGGACCTAACAGCGTAGAGCGCTAAAGCTACTGCAAGAATGAAAAGAGGGAGTAATGCCTAAGCGAGACACGTAGCCACAATCTCATGTTAAGAGTAATAAGCGATGGAACGAAAGCATTAAAGGTTCTTTACATACCCCCTCGGGGTTCATTTCGATTCCACGTGGGGAACAAAAGAAGAGCAGCCTCAAGAGGCCCCAACTACTGGCACCGCCGCCGATTCCATCATCAACAGTGGGCCACGTGAGGCCGGCGCCAACCCCATCCAGATCACTGTTGGCAGCGGGCGGAGGCCGCAGCGATGCTCCGGGCACGGCGGGAGCTCGGGGGCACGTAGTTGTCGTTGCTCGACTCCAAACACTCACTAGGCCCAGGAGAGTCGCTGGACTCCCAGGAGTCGTCGCTACTGCTGGAGGAGCCGCCGGCAGGACCCATGGCGGGCGCTGCGCCTGTCGCCTCGCCCTGCTGATGGTCTCCCCCAGGGCAGCACTCCAGACGGTGGCCTTCCTCGTCGAAGACCTTGAAGAACAATGTGGAGGCGCCGTCATACTCAAAATGGATGGTGAGGGCCCCCTCCGCATGACAAGCGTACGCGACCTCGCCCCATCCTCGAGTCATGAAGATCTTGCCGGGGGAGACGACCTCGACCTCCGCTCCCATGGCTAGACTGGAGCACCCAGCGTGCTGCAGCCACAGCTCGAGAGGCCCCCTCGGCGATATCTCTTCGGTGAAGAACTGCGGGAACCGGATCCACGTGCGCAGAGGCATCACCGCCCACAACACGAACTCACCCGAGGAAGCCTCGGCGTGGGTTCGCGCGACGGACGACCACGCGGCCCCAGCCTGGTCCCCGCGGCTCACGTGGCGTGGGATGCTGCCACCTGCTCCTAAGTTTGGTGCTTGAGCATACAAAGGAAGTGGGAAGCCAGGGGGTGGCCGCTCGTACCAGGGCCGCGTCACCTCCTGCCTCGCCCAGGCGTCATGAGGGCGTTGGGATCTCTTCTTCGGCGGAAGCAGCTCGGGCTCCATGAGGGGGGTCTTTCCCTTCTCTGCTGCCGAAAATCTCCTAATCGGCACCATGGACGTTTCAGCAAGTTAGCAAGATGGAAGGACCAGGAGGAAGAAGAAGGAGCGGACTGCGAGAAGATAGAGATGAGCGAGAGGGGCTCCCCCTTCCCTCATTTATAGCCAGGAGGAGGCCAACTGCCAGACACCACGATCGCACGTAATGACGATTTTCCTCTGCATGCAGCAGCGTCTCGTCAAGTCAGATAGTTGCCGAGGCAGCGTAGGGAAGCGGAGACACCCACGTCCCATCAATCGCCACGCGTCAATCAAGGCCGCAGACGGTTGGGGCCCATGGCACTGCGCACTTGCCCTTTGGCTTCGCCTCAAAGGCAAGTTCGAGCGCGCCTTGGGCCCGGGGGCTACTGTCGGCGTTCTGGGACCGGGGGTGGCCAGACTTGCCTGCTTGTGGCCCATGGCATGGCTCCATCAGCAGCCATGTGTGGCCCGGTTCCAGCAACAACGACTCAAGACCCTCCCGAGGGGCCAAGCCTCATGAGGCGAACGACACCAAGACCTCCCTGGGGGCGGCCTCACCAGGCTGGCTCCCAAGGAGCGGAGATGTCAAGGCAAGGCGCACCTTGCGAGGTTCACATGACGTGAGCCATGACGACCAAGGCCAGGCGGGCTCCAGCGGGCGCAGCGCGCCAATTTCCCCTTTGGTGCTAAGGGGGCAAGCGCAGGAGCAGAGTCCCGAGGAATCAAGCAAAGGTTTCCATATTGGTGCAACAAGACCAAGACCGCGAGGACGGCAGGACAGAGGTCATCGTGGATCCCACGACAGCATCACCACCAGAGCCTTTGTAGGTGAAGACTACTTTTGTCAGGATAACTTGTACTAGTTGTCTCCCTTCGAATTTGGCCATTGTGGGATCCCTTCCCGCCTAACATTTGGGAAGAGGGCCGAGGCCACTATAAATAGGACTTAGCCACCACCATAGTGGGGCATCTCAGATCGGATCCATTCCATCCTGACCAGCTCACCAGCTCATCGAGCTCAATAACACCTCACCTCTCGAGGCTGTTCATCCATTGTATTAGTTCATCCTCAGCCCCTCGAGGTAATCCACCACAAAGCTGGAGTAGGGTAACACCTCACCTCTCGAACCAGGATAAATCTCTGTGTCTCTCGTTCTTTGGGTTCGTTGAGTCAAGCTGTGGAATCGTTGGGCTGGCAGATCGGCGAATAGGAGTTCTTCGTATGCACCCAAGTGTTCGAACCTCTCAAGGGTCTGTGGAGCCCTGAATTCGACAATTATACTCCTATATATATGCCCACGAGGCTCAAGCAATAAACAATGATTCCACCAATCCTTCTCTATCCTTCCTAACAACGTCAGTGGCTCATGGGGCCAACGGTACAAAACTGCATCTCGTGTCCTCCGATTTGTCTAATTTCTTGCCAATTTCACAACTCAAGTCTATAAATTGCAAGGATTTGATACTCTAATTTTGAAGTACAATTTTATAAACAAGAAATTAAATTTATTCTTGTCGATCTATGTTGAAATGATGTGTTTGGCCCATCATGTAATTGAAGGAAATATGCCCTAGAGGCAATAATAAAGTTTTTATTTATATTTCCTTATATCATGATAAATGTTTAATATTCATTCTAGAATTATATTAACCGGAAACTTAGTACATGTGTGAATACATAGACAAACAGAGTGTCCCTAGTATGCGTGTACTTGGCTAGCTCATTAATCAAAGATGGTTAAGTTTCCTGACCATAGACATGTTTTGTCATTTGAAGACGGGATCACATCATTAGAGAATGATGTGATGGACAAGACCCATCCGTTAGCTTAGCATTATGGTTGTTTAGTTTTATTGCTATTGCTTTCTTCATGACTTATACATATTCCTCTGACTATGAGATTATGCAACTCCCGAATACCGGAGGAACACCTAGTGTGCTATCAAACGTCACAACGTAACTGGGTGATTATAAAGTTGCTCTACAGGTGTCTCCGAAGGTGTTTGTTGAGTTGGCATAGATTGAGATTAGGATTTGTCACTCCGATTATTGGAGAGGTATCTCTAGGCCCCCTCGGTAATGCACATCACTATAAGCCTTGCAAGCAATGTAACTAATGAGTTAGTTGTGGGATGATGCATTACGGAACGAGTAAAGAGATTTGCCGGTAGCGAGAATGAACTAGGTATGAGGATACTGACAATCGAATCTCGGGCAAGTAACATACCGATGACAAAGGGAATGACATATGTTGTTATGCGGTTTGACCGATAAAGATCTTCGTAGAATATGTAGGAACCAATATGAGCATCTAGGTTCCGCTATTGATTTTTGACCGGAGATGTGTCTCGGTCATGTCTACATAGTTCTCGAACCCGTAGGGTCCGCATGCTTAACGTTCGATGACGATTTGTATTATGAGTTATGTGTTTTGGTGACTGAAGTTTGTTCAGAGTCCCGAATGAGATCACGGACATGATGAGGAGTCTCTAAATGGCCGAGAGTTAAATATTGATATATTGGAAGGTTATAAATAGACACCGGAATGGTTCCGACAAGGTTCGGGGATTTTTCGGAGTACCGGGAGGCTACCCGAACCCCCCGGGAAAGTTAATGGGCCTAATGGGCCATAGTGGACGAGAGAAGGTAGGCCATAGGAGGATGCCCCCCCCCCTTGCCCAATCCGAATTGGACAAGGGGAGGGGGTGCGGGCCCCTCTTTCCTTCTCCCTCTCCCTCCTTTCCCCTTTTCTCCGTTGGAAGGAAAGGGGGCGAATTCTACTAGGAATGGAGTCCTAGTAGGACTCCCCCCTCATGGCGCGCCACCCCTGGCCGGCCACCTCCTCCCCCTCCTTTATATACGGGGGCGGGGGGCACCCCAAAGGCACACCAAGATTTCTCTTAGCCGTGTGCGGTGCCCCCTCCACTGTTTACTCCTCCAATCATAGCATCGTAGTGCTTAGGCGAAGCCTTGCGCGGATCACATCACCATCACCGTCACCATGTCGTCGTGCTGACAGAACTCTCCCTCGACCCTCTACTGGATCAAGAGTTCGAGGGACGTCAATGAGCTGAACTTGTGCAAACACGGAGGTGTCGTACGTTTGGTACTTGGATCGGTTGGATCGTGAAGACGTTTGACTACATCAACTGCATTAATCTAACGCTTCCGCTTTCGGTCTACGAGGGTATGTGGACACACTCTCCCCTCTCCTTGCTATGCATCTCCTAGATAGATCTTGCGTGATCGTAGGAATTTTTTTGAATTGCATGCTATGTTCCCCAAAACTAATTTTATATAAGCTCACAAAACTACCAATTAGTTTTGGTAGAATTGCTTTGGCAAGAAGCATCAATAATTTTCAATTTAAATTTCTATGCATCCTATATATATGAGTTATGTTGACACAATATTATTTTTATGATTCAAAGTACTTTATTTGCTAAGCTTACTGCATGTGTTTCTTCCATGTAGATAGTTACAACAATAATACCATGCTTCTATTTATATATTTTTTTTTAAATTGTCAACTGCATATGTGATCTACATAAAACCTTGGAGGGAAGGTTGTGAACCCCCCCCTTTAATAATGCTAGATGGTGTTACAATCTAGTGTTCTTATGCTTTGATAGCATATACTATGTGCTCCACTATTGTGTTGATAGAGCTTCAACTAATCTCCTCAACAAAATTTATGTTTCCATGCTTTTTTTACTATGATCCCACCAGATTAATTTCTAGCTACTCCTATTATGCCATCGTGCTTGCTTATTATAATCCTATTTTGTACAATACTGATAACCTACACCTTTTAGCAACCCTATGTGTAGTACTTGTCGAGAAAAAATAGTATATGGAAAAGGAAGAATTGTTAACATATCAACCTTTACATGTTTCCTATATTTGGAGCTTGTGCAAATATGAGTACCTAGTGGGCGAAAATATTTGTTTTTATTTCATTTTAAAAATTCCATGCTTTAGGTGACACTACAAATATACCCTGTGCTTTTTTGCCATGATGCTTCTATATTGTAATCCTTTAGTTTTGTCCGACTAGAAAATTGCATGCATTCATCAACAGAAAATTAGTTCAAGATATTTGTCAGTGACTCAAAAGATGCATCATCATGTTGGTAGCAAGCTTAGTTTGTTTTGCATTATCAATTTTCCATACTTCATACCAATATGGCCAATGTTGACTTCACATAGTCTGTTTAGCTTGTTCATCAATTTTCAAGCATAGCTTAAAGCCTAGAATCACTAGCAAGCATGTTTCGTTCTTCTCGCATTTTTGTTTCCAACTATCGTGCTTCCATTACTTCTTACATACACTTCTGTTGTATAAACGTTTTGCTGCACACAGTGATATACATTTTTCATTGCAAGCACATGCTTCCTTGTTTCTAACTATATTTTCTACATAGACATTTTGTTGCACCTAAGTTCAGCCATGATTCTTATTTCTACGAAATGCTAATAAGGCTACTTTGACTTTACGGGGGATGTGAACAGGCGGAACCACCATACGTCGACGACTATTGTGTTAGCCACAAGGAGCTTGTGTTGTGTGTAATGCTTATCCATGATCACCTCATTTAGTAGGTGTTGTGACGTTCGTTGAGCGGAAGTGGAAATAGTGTTGTTGCCATTTTCGGAGATGATTCTGGGGGATTCCTCGATATTGTATCCCGGTGTCATAATTAGGTCGGAGGGGAAACAAGGACGTGAGTTTACCCAGGTATGGACCCTCTTGGTGGAGATAAAATCCTACTCCTACTCTGTGTATATTGCGATTGGGTAAACAAAGTACATGTATAAACCAAGAGATTGTAATGTATATATCTACTATCTTTGGCCTTAGCTTATATAATAAACCAGGCGATGGTGTCCCAGATAGGGGGTGCTAACCACGTCGGTTCCCAGACATAGGCTGGGTCGAGGACCCCCAAGCAGCCAACCAATGCACCGCATAAGTCAGGCCCATGAAGAAATAAAGATGGATCCCTCCGAATACTTGGCGCATACTGCAAGGCACAAATGCAATCTTCGACATGTTTATCTCTAGATGTAACCGACCTATGCGTAAGCCTATGTATACCCTTAGTGTCTATATAAGCTGAGGCATTTAGAGCATAGAGGCAAACTCATTCATACACAATCGCGTGGTAGATCAACATGTACTCTCTACCCCATCCACAATCAATACAAAGAAAGCAGGACATAGGGTTTTACCTCTTCGAGAGGGCTAGGACCTGGGTAAACACCGTTCCCCTCTTTGTCCTGTTATCATCATGGAAAGGCTACCAACTTGGAACCCCCTACCCAATATTTGTCGGACCATACATGTCCCTCTGCATAGCCGAAGCAACTCGATGGCTTGCCTCCAAATAGACGACAACATTGTCTACGGCCTGACTTTCTTCCCAGGACAACTCTTTGTCCTCGGTAGCATCATGCTTTATGTTGATTCATCTGGTCACCTCAGCGAGATAAAAAAATTGCTCCAGGTCAGATCATTAGATTTGGGAAGTTGGAGTATGTGGTGGATTCTTGCGGTGAGTTTGCATTTTCGGGTTGGGTGTCAAACCAGACCGAAGACCACACTAACGCTTCCATCCAGATCTTAGATTCAATCCCAGATCAGGACCACGACATGGATCACATCTCAAATCTCACCTTGAGCTTGGAACCGAGCACTATTGTGATGGATCAGGTATCTAGCCTGACCAACGAGTTAGAAATATGCCCTAGACGCAATAATATCATATTATTATATTTTCATATTCACACTTAAGATTTTATATTCCATGTTATAACTGCTATGATCCTAGAATATGCAATTCAGTGGAAAACTCATATGCACGTGTGGAATGATAAACGGTAACAATAGGTTCCCGGTCTCGCCTCTAAGACTGGCTCAAGTGTTGTTGGTGATCATGTTTTCCAGATCTTAGGATATCGTTAAGTGTAATGATAGTCCTAAAACAACATTGAGGGTATGAAGTTAGAAGAACGATTATACTGAATCGGCCCAATACTTGTTTGTTATACTTTGTGATTATATCATCTAAAATCATCTGTTGTAACATGGAGTGTTAGCATGTGTTTTAGTTCCTCAGACCATGAGAGTATCTCAGTCACTTCCTACAAGACGGTGGGCTTTTCGGTTGCTCAAACGTCATCTGTAACAAGGTAATCATAACGACAATTTCAGGCACACTGGGAAGTTTGACAAGTGACTGGATAGCACGAGAATGGGATTTGCTCCTTCGATGATGGGTAGATATTCTTAGGGACCTCATGGTGTGATGGCATCCAACATCGTCTGGCTAGACACATGTGACTACATCAAGGGGATGCCGGAACACGTCAACGAGAAAGAAGAACAAAAATGGTAACGGGAGCAACGGTATAGTGAGTATGGTGATGACTCAGGAGGATACCAATGCACACCGGGTTGAAGCAAAGGGAACATCACAAGATAACCAAATGTTCACTCGAATATCATTCGTGTAATCATAGGGACCGATATGGATATCCATGGTTCCGCTATCGATCATTGAACGAAGGGGTTTCATTCATGTCTATGATTTACTGAACCTATGGGGTCACAAGCTTAAGGTAATCAAGAACTTTTGAGTGTTAGTAGGATGGGAGTGATGAGAATATATTTATGGAATTATTTCATTAATATCCGGAATAGTTCCGGGAGGTTCCGGGAGCGTTTTGGGGTCACTGGAAGGGTCTTGGAGAATATCAGGTAATATCGGGTATTACTGATTAATTATATATAGGTGGGAAATGGTTTTGGGGATGTTAAATTATGTATATATATAATGCTCTAGAAATGTTTAAACCATGTTTATATTTAATTTAAATATCAACGGGCCTGAGAAGGTCAAGAGGTGGAAGGCAACTTGGACCAAAAAGGCCCAAGTGGGAAAGTGTCTTCCTTCCCTAAGGAAGGGGTCCGAATTGGGGAAGGGGAGGAGTCCGACTCCTCCTCCCCTTAGATGGCTCACCAAGGGGGACTCGCTCCCCTTGGTGGCTGATATCACTTGAAGCTACGTCGGTATTTCCCTAAAGAAGAAGGGATGATGCAGCACAACGGCGGTAGGTATTTCCCTCAGATATGAAACCAAGGTTATCGAACCAGTAGGAGAACCAAGCAACACAACGTAAACAGCCCCTGCACACAAATAACAAATACTCGCAACCCGACGTGTTAAAGGGGTTGTCAATCCCTTTCGGGCTGCCAGAAATTGGTGCGTGACGGGAGAAAGTTGTAATAGATTGAATAAATAGATCGCAAATAAAATAAAGTGCAGCAAAGTATTTTTTGGTTTTTGGATTAATAGATCTAAAAATAAAAGCAAAGAAAATAGATCGCAAAGGCAAATAATATTAGAAAGAGACCCGGGGGCCGTAGGTTTCACTAGAGGCTTCTCTCGAGAAAAATAGCAAACAGTGGGTGAACAAATTACTATTGGGCAATTGATAGAACTTCAAATACTCATGACAATATCCAGGAAATTATCATTATATAGGCATCACGTCCAAGATTAGTAGACCGACTCCTTCCTACATCTACTACTATTACTCCACACATCGACCGCTGTCCAGCATTCATCTAGTGTATTAAGTTCATGGAGAAACGGAGTAATGCAATAAGAACAATGACATGATGTAGACAAGATCAATCTATGTAGAGATAGACCCCGTCGTTTTATCCTTAGTAGCAACAATACATACGTGTCGGTTCCCTTTTTGTCACTAGGATCAAGCACCGTAAGATCGAACCCACTACAAAGCACCTCTTCCCATTGCAAGATAAATAGATCAAGTTGGCCAAACAAAACCCAAATATCGGAGAAGAAATACGAGGCTATAAGAGATCATGCATAAAATAGATCAAAGAAACTCAAATACTTTCATGGATATAAAAAGATAGATCTGATCATAAACTCAAAGTTCATCGATCCCAAAAAACACACCGCAAAAGAGTTACATCATATGGATCTCCAAGAGACCATTGTATTGACAATAAAGAGAGAGAGAGAGAGAGAGAGAGAGAGAGAGAGAGAGAGAGAGATGAAGCCATCTAGCTACTAACTACGGACCCGAAGGTCTACAAAGAACTACTCACGCATCATCGGAGAGGCGCGAATGGAGGTGGTGAACCCATCTGAGATGGTGTCTAGATTGGATCTAGTGGTTTTGGACTTTGCGGTGGATGTATGAATATTTCGTTGACTCCCCTAGGGTTCTGGAAATATTGGGGTATTTATAGAGCAAAGAGGCGGTCCGGGGGGCACCCGAGGTGGGAACAACCCACCAGAGCGTGCCTGGGCCTCCTGGCGCGCCCTGGTGCGTTGTGCCTCCCTGGGGGCACCCCCCAAACGTAGCTAGGTCCCGTTGTGTTCCTTTTGGCCCATAAAAATTCTCTGTAAAGTTTCGTGACATTTGGACTCTGTCTGATATTGATTTTCTACGATGTAAAAAACATGGAAAACAGCAACTGACACTTGGCACTATGTCAATAGGTTAGTAGCAAAAAATGTTATAAAATGACTATAAAATGATTATAAAACATCCAAGATTGATAATGTAACAACATGGAACAAACAAGAATTATAGATATGTTGAGACGTATCAGCATCCCCAAGCTTAACTCCTACTCGTCCTCGAGTAGGGAAGTGATAAAAACAGAATTTTTGATGTGGAATGCTGCCTAACATGTCATATCATATTCCTTCCTTTATAGCATGGACATTTGGACTTTTATATTGTTCAGAGCAATAGTCTAGTTTTGACATGATAATTTAAATACTCAAGCATATCAACAAGCAACCATGTCTTTCAAAATATCAATGCTAAAATAAGTTATCCCTAGCCCATCATGCTCAACCATTGATCCATTCATGAAACACACTCGCATATTAGCTATGTCCAATACTCAAGTACGATCATATTGCCTCCTAGTTGGTGCTTTTTATAAGAGAAGATGGAGACTCATATTCAAAATAAAAATTACATATAGTAAAAGATAGGCCCTTTGCATAGGGAAGTAGGGATTTGTAGAGGTGCCATAGCCCAAAGCAAAAAACTTAGAGATAAAAACATTTTGGGAGGTGTATCCATCCCACCAACAAAAACAACTTAGAGTTCCTAATACTTTCCATGCATAGATATATCATAGGCGGTTCCCAAATAGAAAATAAAGTTTATTCCTTTTTCCACCATACTTTCTCTTTCCATGGCTAACCGTATCCACGGGTGCCCTCCATTCCAACACTTTCCAAGGAATTTATTATTTGACAACATAAAGTAAATTCATTTTTTGCATTTCGGGACTGGGCATCCCTAATACCTTTGCCTTACTCTCGTGTAATGACAAGTGAATAAACACTCATCTTGAGAATAACACATCTAGCATGGAAAATATTAGCCACCCCTCACCGTTCCACGAGTGAAACAAACACACAAAAGAGAAGTTTATTTTTGAAAATTCGAGATGGCACATGCAAATTTGCTTAGAACAGCAAAAGAATGCTGCATATAGGTAGATATAGTGGACTCATGTTGCAAAACTGGGTTAAAGGTTTTTGGATGCACAAGTAGTGATCATACTTAGTGCAAAATGAAGGCTCAAAAGATTGGGAAGCGACCAACTAAGAAACGAATAATTCTCATAAGCGAGCATTAAGCATAACTAACACCGAATAATGCACCACAAGTAGGATATAATTTCATTGCATAACTATTGACTTTCGTGCTTGCATAGGGAATCACAAACCTTAACACCAATATTCCTACTAAAGCATAATTACTCATATCTCAAAACTATTACTAAGAATCAAGTTTATTTTGTCCAATGTTCTTCATGAAAGTTTTTATTATATCCTTCTTGGATATCTATCACTTTGGGACTAATTTTCATATGTTGCTTTTGACAAGCTCAAACAAATATAAGTGAAGATCATGAGCATAATATTTCTTTCTCTCAGATTAATTTAAGTGAAGCAAGAGAGAATTTCTTGAAAATTTTACTAACTCTCAAATAAATCTAAGTGAAGCAAGAGAGCATTTTTTCAAAAATACTAAAGTACACCGTGCTCAAAAAGATATAAGTGAAGCACTAGAGCAAGTCCATAGCTCATAAAAAATTTAAGTGAAGCATAGAGAGCAATTCTAACAAGTCATGACATAATTTTGGCTCTCTCAAATAGGTGTGTCCAGCAAGGGATCAAGACTAAAAACACAAAATAAAATAGCAAAGACTCATAACATACAAGATGCTCCAAGCAAAGCACATAGTATGTGATGAATAAAAATATAGTTTCGAGTGAAATACCGATGGTTGTTAGAAGAAAGAGGGGATGCCACTCGGGGGCCTACCCAACCTTAGTTGGTTGCTCACTTTTGGATAATAGCTTTGGATGCCGGGGCATCTCCAAGCTTAGGATCTTCTATCCTTTATACCCTCATCCATCGTAAGATAACCCAAAACTTGAAAACTTCAATCACACAAAACTCAACAAACCCTTCGTGAGATCCATCATTATAAGAATAATAAATCACTACTATAAGTGATGTATCAAACCAATTCATATTTTGTTCTTGTATTATACTACTGTATTCCAACTTTTCTATGGCAAAAACTCATCAAAGAAAACCATAGAGCCATCAAAATAAGCACACAACACAAAGAAAACGGAATCTGTCAAAATAGAACAGTATGTAGCAATCTGACTATTCCGAATACTTATGTAACTTCAAAAAATCTGAAAAATTAGGAAGGACTGAGAAATTTGTATATTGATCTACTGCAAGTGGAATGGGTATTTTATCGCTCTCTGGTAAAAATGAAAATTAAATTAGTGAGCACAAAAGCTTCTGTTGTTTCAGCAAGATTAAACAACTATCACCCAAGAAGATCCTAAAGGCTTTACTTGGCACAAACACTAATTAAATCATAAAAAAACACAATCATAACAGTAGCATAATTTTGCCAACACACAAAAACAGGAAGCAAAAATAAATTTTATTCATTGGCTTGCCTCCTAACAAGCGCTATTGTTTTACGCCCTTAGCTAGGCATAAAGCAAGGATCTAAGTTTTGTCATCTTTGGTTCGAGATCCATAAGATGCCCTCATGATTGATTCATATGGTGGCCTAATTCTTATTCTAGGAAAGTGTTCCATACCTTTCCTCAAAGAAAATTGGAACTTATATTGCCTTATTTCATATCAATGACGGCACCGATAGTGCGTAAAAACAGTCTACCAAGAATAATTGGACAAGATGAATTGCAATCAATATCAAGAACAATAAAATCTACGGGCACATAATTTCTATTTGCAAGAATAAGAACATCATTAATTCTTCCCATAGGCTTTTTAATAGTAGAATCCACCAAGTGCAAATTCAAAGAACATGATTCAAGATCGGTAAGACCAAGCACATCACATAAAGATTTTGGAATAGTGAAAACACTAGCACCCAAGTCACACAAAGCAAAACACTCATAATTTTTAATCTTGACTTTGATAGTAGGTTCCCATTCGTCATGCAATTTTCTAGAAATTGAAACTTCTAATTCCAACTTTTCTTCTAAAGCTTTCATCATAGCATCAACAATATGTTTAGTAAAAGCTTTATTTTGTTCATAGGCATGGGGTGAATTTATCATGGATTGAAACAAAGAAATTCAATCAATCAAAGAGCAACTATCATAATTAAAGTCTTTTTAATCCAAAAGAGTGGGCACATCACTAGCTAAAGTTTTGACCTCTTCAAACTCACTTTTATCAATTTTCTCAACAAGATTTTCACCCTCTGAAATATTGGGACGCCTTCTACCTAAAGTTGACTTTTCGCCAGTCCCTTTTCATCAATATTAACTTTACTAAACAAGGAAGCAATAGAAGAAACACCAATCATTTCAAGATCTTCATCACTTTTGCGAAAGAAATCACTAGAAAACGCTTTTTCTAAAAATTCTCTTTTAGCTCTGAGCATAGCGCTTCTTTTCTTACTTTCATCCATAGAAACATAAAGAGCTTTAATTGATTCATCAACTTTAGCACAAAAATTTTCATCTTGAGATTTTCCACATCATGAGAAATTCTATCAACACTTCCAGACAAATCATCAATCTTACTCAACTTTTCTTCTATGGAAGTATTGAAAACTTTTTGTGTATTGATAAATTCTTTAACATTATTCTCAAGATCACATGTGTTCCTATTATTATTATAAGATTGATTTCCATAGGAATTACCATAATTATTAGAGGAATTACTAGGAAAAGGCCTAGGATTAAAATTACCTCTATAAGCATTGTTGTTGAAATTATTTCGAGAGATAAAATTCACATCTATGGCATCACTATTTTGCTCAATAAAAGTAGAAAAAGGCATATCATTAAAATCAATAGGAGCACTTCTACTAGCAACTATTTTCACAAGAGCATCAACTTTTTCACTCAAAGAAGAAATTTCTTCAACCGAATTAACTTTTTTACTAGTAGGAGCTCTTTCGGTATGCCATTGTGAATAATTTGCCATAATATTATCAAACAATTTTTTGGCTTCACCCAAAGTAATTTCCCTAAAATTACCAAACGCGGTGGAATCTAAAGGATTACGAGAAACAAAATTCAACCCCGCATAAAAAATTTGTATGATCATCCAAAGATTTAACCCACGAGTTGGGCAATTCCTTAGCATCATTTTCATCCTTTCCCAAGATTGTGCAACATGCTCATGTTCAAGTTGCTTCAAATTCATGATATGGGTTCTAAGGGGAATAATTTTTGCGGGAGGAAAATACTTAGTGATAAAAGCATGTTTGCACTTATTCCAAGAATCGATATTATTGCGAGGCAAAGAAGAGAACCAATTTTTTGCAGAATCACACAAAGAAAACGAAAATAATTTCATCTTGACCACATCACTGTCCATGTCTTTTTTATTTTGCATATCGCATAATTCCACGAAGGTATTAAGATGGGACACGACATCCTCATTAGGAGTACCAGAAAATTGGTCTTTCATAACAAGATTCAACAAAGCGGTATTAATTTCACAAGTCTCCGCACTAGTGGCGGGAAGAGCAAACAGAGTGCCGATAAAATCATTGTTGTTGGTATTTGAGAAGTCACATAACTTGGTGTTATATTGAGTCATGATGACCACACAACAAGATTGCACTCAAAAACAAATCCGGCAAGAAAACGGTGAATGGAAAAAGAGAGGCGAATAAAACAATTTTTTTTGTGAAGTGGGGGAGAGGAAAGCGAGAGACAAATGGAAGATAATGTAAATTGCGAGGAGATGAGATTTGTGATTAGGAACCTGGTATATGTTGAAGATCCTCCCGGGCAATGGCGCCAAAAATTCCTTTTAATGTCTGATGAAACTACGTTGGTATTTCCCTAAAGAGGAAGGGATGATGCAACACAGTGGCGGTAGATATTTCCCTCAGATATGAAACCAAGGTTATCAAACCAATAGGAGAACCAAGCAACACAACATAAACATCCCCTGCACACAGATAACAAATACTCGCAACCCGACGTGTTAAAGGGGTTGTCAATCCCTTTCGGGTAACGGTGTGCTACCTCTTGAGCACTGCGGTTGGTTTTCCCTTGAGGAGGAAAGGGTGATGCAGCAAAGTAGCGTACGTATTTCCCTCAGTTTTTGAGAACCAAGGTATCAATCCAGTAGGAGATCACGCTCAAGTCCCACGCACCTACACAAACAAATAAGAACCTCGCAACCAACACGATAAAGGGGTTGTCAATCCCTTCACGATCACTTACGAGAGTGAGATCTGATAGATATGATAAGATAATATTTTTGGTATTTTTATGATAAAGAGAAATAAAGATGCAAAGTAAAATAAACGGCAATAGAAATAACTAAGTATTGGAAGATTAATATGATGGAAGATAGACCCGGGGCCATAGGTTTCACTAGTGGCTTCTCTCAAGAGCATAAGTATTACGGTGGGTAAACGAATTACTGTCGAGCAATTGATAGAATTGAGCATAGTTATGAGAATATCTAGGTATGATCATGTATATAGGCATCACGTCCGCGACAAGTAGACCAAAATGATTCTGCATCTACTACTATTACTCCACACATCGACCGCTATCCAGCATGCATCTAGAGTATTAAGTTCATAAGAACAGAGTAATGCTTCAAGGAAGATGACATGATGTCGAGGGATAAACTCATGCAATATGATATAAACCCCATCTTTTTATCCTCCATGGCAACAATACAATACGTGTCGTTTACCTTTCTGTCACTGGGATCGAGCACCGCAAGATTGAACCCAAAGCTAAGCACTTCTCCCATTGCAAGAAAGATCAATCTAGCAGGTCAAACCAAACTGATAATTCGAAGACACTTGCAAAGATAAACCAATCATACATAAAAGAATTCAGAGGAGATTCAAATATTGTTCATAGATAAATTGGATCATAAACTCACAATTCATCGGATCTCGACAAACACACTGCAAAAGAAGATTACATCGAATAGATCTCCAAGAAGATTGAGGAGAACTTTGTATTGAGATCCAAAGAGAGAGAAGAAGCCATCTAGGTAATAACTATGGACCCGTAGGTCTGAAGTAAACTACTCACACCTCACCGGAGAGGCCATAGAGTTGATGTAGAGGCCCTCCGTGATCAATGCCCCCTCCAGCGGAGCTCTGGAAGAGCCCCCGAAATGGGATCTCTCGGTTATAGAAGGTTGCGGAGGTGGAATTAGGTTTTTGTGGTGCTCCTGGATGTTTGCGGGTACGTGGATATATATAGGAGGAAGAAGTACGTCGGTGGAGCAACGAGGGGCCCACGAGGGTGGAGGGCGCGCCTAGGGGGTAAGCGCGCCCCCCTGCATCGTGGCTTCCTTGTTTGTTTCTTGATTCCCACTCCAAGTCTCCTAGATCACGTTTGTTGAGAAAATCGCGTTCCCGAAGGTTTCATTCCGTTTGGACTCCGTTTGATATTCCGTTTCGGCGAAACCCTAAAATAGGCAAAAAAAACAACAATTTGGGTTGGGCCTCCGGTTAGTAGGTTAGTCCCAAAAATGATATGAAAGTGTAAAATAAAGCCCATTGACATCCAAAATAGATAATATAATAGCATGGAGCAATCAAAAATTATAGATACGTTGGAGACGTGTCAAGCATCCCCAAGCTCAATTCCTGCTCGTCCTCGAGTAGGTAAATGATAAAATAAGATTTTTTTATGTGGAATGCTTTCTAACATATTTCTCAATGTAATTTTTATTTATTGTGGCATGAATGTTCAGATCGAAAGATTCAAGATAAAAGTTTAATATTGACATAAAAATAACAATACTTCAAGCATACTAACTAAGCAATTATGTCTTCTCAAAATAACATGGCCAAAGAAAGTTATCCCTACAAAATCATATAGTATGGCTATGCTCTATCTTCACCACACAAAATATTTAAATCATGCACAACCCCAATGACAAACCAAGTAATTGTTTCATACTTTTGATGTTCTCAATCTTCACGCAATATATGAGCATGAGCCATGGATATAGCACTATGGTGGAATAGAATGGTGGTTGTGGAGAAGACAAAAAGGAGAAGATAGTCTCACATCAACTAGGCGTATCAACGTGCAATGGAGATGCCCATCAATAGATATCAATTTGAGTGAGTAGGGATTGCCATGCAACGGATGCACTAGAGCTACAAGTATATGAAAGCTCAACAAAAGAAATTAAGTGGGTGTGCATCCAACTTGCTTGCTCACGAAGACCTAAGGCATTTTGAGGAAGCCCATCATTGGAATATACAAGCCAAGTTCTATAATGAAAAATTCCCACTAGTATATGAAAGTGATATCATAGGAGACTCTCTATATGAAGAACATGGTGCTACTTTGAAGCACAAGTGTGGAAAAAGGATAGTAGCATCGTCCCTTCTCTCTTTTTCTCTCATTTTTTTTATTTGGGCCTTCTTTTTTTTCTTTTTGGCCTCTTTTCTCTTCTTTTTTCGTCCGGAGTCTCATCCCGACTTGTGGGGGAATCATAGTCTGCATCATCCTTTCCTCACTTGGGACAATGCTCTAATAATGATGATCATCACACTTTATTTACTGACAACTCAAGAATTACAACTCAATACTTAGAACAAAATATGACTCTGTGAATGCCTCCGGCGGTGTACCGGGATGTGCAATGATGCATGAGTGACATGTATGAATAATTATGAATGGTGGCTTTGCCACAAATACGATGTCAACTGCATGATCATGCAAGCAATATGACAATGATGAAGCGTGTCATAATAACAGAACGATGGAAAGTTGCATGGCAAGATATCTCAGAATGGCTATGGAAATGCTGTAATAGGTAGGTATGGTGGCTGTTTTGAGGAAGGTATATGGTGGGTGTATGATACCGACGAAAGTTGCGCGATATTAGAGAGGCTAGCAATGGTGGAAGGGTGAGAGTGCGTATAATCCATGGACTCAACATTAGTCATAAAGAACTCACATACTTATTGCAAAAATCTATTAGTTATCGAAACAAAGTATTACGCGCATGCTCCTAGGGGGTAGATTGGTAGGAAAAGACCATCGCTCGTTCCCGACCGCCACTCATAAGGAAGACAATCAATAAATAAATCATGCTCCGACTTCATCACATAAAGGTTCACCATACGTGCATGCTACCGGAATCACAAACTTCAACACAAGTATTTCTCAAATTCACAACTACTCAACTAGCATGACTCTAATATCACCATCTCCATATCTCAAAACAATTATCAAGTATCAAACTTCTCATAGTATTCAATGCACTTCTATGAAAGTTTTTATATTATTCCTAAAATCAAATTTCCATATTGTTCTAAAGGACTCTCAAAATAATATAAGTGAAGCATGAGAGATCAATTATTTCTATAAAATAAAACCACCACCGTGCTCTAAAATATATAAGTGAAGCACTAGAGCAAAAACTATACAGCTCAAAAGATATAAGTGAAGCACATAGAGGATTCTAATAAATTTCAAATCATGTGAGTCTCTCTCAAAGGTGTGTATAGAAAGTATGATTGTGGTAAACCAAAAAGCAAAGACTCAAATCATACAAGACGCTCCAAGCAAAACACATATCATGTGGTGAATAAAAATATAGCTCCAAGTAAAGTTATCGATAGATGAAGACGAAAGAGGGGATGCCTTTCGGGGCATCCCTGAGCTTAGGCTTTTTGGTGTCCCTTAATTTTACCTTGAGGTGCCATGGGAATACGCAAGCTTAGGCTCTTGCCACTCTTTGTTCCATAATCCATCAAATCTTTACCCAAAACTTGAAAACTTCACAACACAAAACTCAAAATAGAAAATCTCGTGAGCTCCGTTAGCGAAAGAAAACAAAACACCACTTCAAGGTACTGTAATTAACTCATTCTTTATTTATATTGGTGTTAAACCTACTGTATTCCAACTTCTCTATGGTTTATAAACTCTTTTACTAGCCATAGATTCATCAAAATAAGCAAACAACACAAGAAAAACAGAATCTGTCAAAAACAGAATAGTCTGTAGTAATCTGTAGGTAACGCAACTTCTGGAACCCCAAAAATTCTAAAATAAATTTCTGGATGTGAGGAATTTATCTATTAAGCATATTAAAAAATAATTAACTAAATTTCACCTTCCAAATAAAAATGGCAGCAATTCTCGTGAGCGCTAAAGTTTCTATTTTTTACAGCAAGATCAAAAAGACTTTCCCCAAGTCTTCCCAATGGTTCTACTTGGCACAAACACTAATTAAACACAAAAAACACAATAAAAAGGCTAGATAAATTATTTATTACTAAACAGGAGCAAAAAGCAAGGAATAAAAATAAAATTGGGTTGCCTCCCAACAAACGCTATCGTTTAACGCCCCTAGCTAGGCATAAAAGTAAGGATAGATCTAGGTATTGTCATCTTTGGTAGGCAATCCATAAGTGACTCTCATAATAGATTCATATGGTAATTTAATTTTATTTCTAGGAAAGTGTTCCATGCCCTTTCTTAATGGAAATCGGAATCTAATATTCCCTTCCTTCATATCAATAATTGCACCAATCGTTCTAAGGAAAGGTCTACCAAGAATAATAGGACATGAAGGATTGCAATATATATCAAGAACAATGAAATCTACGGGCACATAGTTCCTATTTGCAACAATAAGAACATCATTAATTCTTCCCATAGGTTTCTTAATAGTGGAATCCGCAAGGTGCAAGTTTAAAGAACAATCATCAAAATCACGGAAACCTGGCAAATCACACAAAGTTTTTGGAATCGTGGAAACACTAGAACCCAAATCACACAAAGCATAGCACTCATGATATTTAATTTTAATTTTTATTGTAGGTTCCCACACATCATAAATTTTTCTAGGGATAGAAACTTCCAAGTCAAATTTTGCTTCATAAGATTGCATCAAAGCATCAACGATATGTTTAGTAAAAGCTTTATTTTGACTATAAGCATGAGGAGAATTTAGCATAGATTGCAACAAGGAAATACAATCTATCAAAGAGCAATTATCATAATTAAATTCCTTGAAATCCAAAATAGTGGGTTCATTACTATTTAAAGTTTTGACCTCTTCAATCCCACTTTTAACAATTTTTGAATCAAGATCTAAAAACTCCGAATTTTTGGAACGCCTTCTAGCTAAAGGTGGCTCATCTTTAGTTCCATCATTATCAAGATTCATATTGCAAAACAAAGATTTAATAGGAGACACATCAATAGCTTTTAGATCTTCATCTTTATTATCATGAAAACTAGAAGAACACGCTTTGACAAAGCAATCTTTCTTAGCACGCATCCTAGCGGTTCTTTCTTTGCACTCATCAATGGAAATTCTCATGGCTTTGAGAGACTCATTGATATCATGCTTAGGTGTAATAGATCTAAGTTTCAAAGAATCAACATCAATAGAAATTCTATCAATGTTCCTAGCCAATTCATCAACCTTAAGCAATTTTTCTTCAAGCAAAGCATTGAAATTCTTTTGCGAATTCATAAAATCCTTAACAATAGTCTCAAATTCAGAGGGCATATTATTATAATTTCCATAAGAATTGTTGTAGGAATTACCATAATTATTAGAGGAATTACTAGGAAATGGCCAAGAATTAAAATTACCTCTGTACGCATTGTTACCAAAATTGTTCCTACCAACAAAATTCACATCCATAGATTCATTATTATTCTCAATCAAAGTAGACAAAGGCATATCATTAGGATAAGTAGGAGCACTCTTATTAGCAAACAATTTCATAAGTTCATCCATCTTTTTACTCAAAACATTAATCTCTTCAATTGCATGCACTTTTTTATTAGTAGATCTTTCGGTGTGCCATAACAATAATATTATCTAGGAGTTTAGTAGCTTCTCCTAAAGTGATTTCCATAAAAGTGCCTCCCGCGGTCGAATCTAAAATATTTCTAGAAGCAAAATTCAATCTGGCATAAAAGTTTTGTATAATCATCCAAAGATTCAAACCATGTGTAGGGAAATTACGTATCATTAATTTCATCCTCTCCCAAGATTGTGCAACATGTTCATGATCAAGTTGCTTAAAATTCATAATATCGTTTCTAAGAGAGATGATCTTAGCGGGAGGAAAATACTTAGAGATAAAAGCATCTTTGCACTTATTCCATGAATTAATACTATTTTTAGGAAAAGACAAAAACCAAGCTTTAGCACGATCTCTGAGCGAAAACGGGAATAGATTAAGTTTAACAATATCATTATCCACATCTTTCTTCTTTTGCATATCACACAAATCAACTAAGTTTTTTAGATGGGTAGTGGCATCTTCACTAGGAAGGCCGGCGAATTGATCTTTCATGACAAGATTCAACAAAGCAACATTAATTTCACAAGATTCAGCATCGGTAAGAGGAGCAATCAGAGTGCTAAGAAAATCATTGTTGTTGGTATTGGCAAAGTCACACAATTTAGTATTATTTTGAGCCATCGTGACAAGCAAGCAATCCAACACACAAGCAAACAAGAAACGGGCAAAAGAGGCAAATAGGGAAAGAGAAGGGGAACGGAGAGAGAGAGCGAATAAAACGGCAAGGGTGAAGTGGGGGAGAGGAAAACGACGGGCAAATGGCAAACAATGTAATGCGAGGGATAAGAGTTTGTGATGGGTACTATGTATGTCTTCACTTGGCAATGAAGCCAAAAATGACTCGTTGTTGGGAGTCAAATCTTGACTTGACTTGGCGCTAATCTCCCCGGCAACGGCGCCAGAAATCCTTCTTGCTACCTCTTGAGCACTGCGTTGGTTTTCCCTTGAAGAGGAAAGGGTGATGCAGCAAAGTAGCGTAAGTATTTCCCTCAGTTTTTGAGAACCAAGGTATCAATCCAGTAGGAGATCATTCTCAAGTCGCACGCACCTACACAAACAAATAAGAACCTCGCAACCAACGTGATAAAGGGGTTGTAAATCCCTTCACGGTCACTTACGAGAGTGAGATCTGATAGATATGATAAGATAATATTTTTGGTATTTTTATGATAAAGAGAAATAAATATGCAAAGTAAAATAAAAGGCAATAGAAATAACTAAGTATTGGAAGATTAATATGATGGAAGATAGACCCGGGGCCATAGGTTTCACTAGTGGCTTCTCTCAAGAGCATAAGTATTATGGTGGGTAAATGAATTACTATCGAGCAATTGATAGAATTGAGCATAGTTATGAGAATATCTAGGTATGATCATGTATATAGGCATCACGTCCGCGACAAGTAGACCGAAACGATTCTGCATCTACTACTATTACACCACACATCGATCGCTATCCAGCATGCATCTAGAGTATTAAGTTCATAAGAACAGAGTAATGCTTTAAGGAAGATGACATGATGTGGAGGGATAAACTCATGCAATATGATATAAACCCCCATCTTTTATCCTCGATGGCAACAATACAATACGTGTCGTTTCCCTTTCTGTCACTGGGATCGAGCACCGCAAGATTGAACCCAAATCTAAGCACTTCTCCCATTGCAAGAAAGATCAATCTAGTAGGCCAAACCAAACTGATAATTCGAAGAGACTTGCAAAGATAAACAAATCATCCATAAAATAATTCAGAGGAGATTCAAATATTGTTCATAGATAAACTGGATCATAAACCCACAATTCATCGGATCTCGACAAACACACCGCAAAAGAAGCTTACATCGAATAGATCTCCAAGAAGATCGAGGAGAACTTTGTATTGAAATCCAAAGAGAGAGAAGAAGCCATCTAGCCAATAACTATGGACCCGTAGGTCTGAAATAAACTACTCACACATCACCGGAGAGGCCATGGAGTTGATGTAGAGGCCCTCCGTGATCAATGGCCCCTCCGTCGGAGCTCCGGAAAAGGCCCCGAGTGTCGGCAGCTGGGATTCTAGGCTGGAAAAGGAGCAAATATTAGAGACCTATTCTGCAGAGCTCCAAAAGTCCTGAAACTTCACGGAAGATGTTTTCAGAATATATAAAAAATACTGAGAGAAAGAAGTTCACCAGGGGGGCACACCCTGCCCATGAGGGTGGGGCGTGCCCCCCTACCTCGTGGGCCCCCTGATGGCCCTCCGATGGCCATCTTCTGCTATATGGAGTCTTTCGATGAGGAAAAAATTAGAATCCATATTTCCAGACGAAACTCCGCCGCCACGAGGCGGAACCTTGGCGGAACCAATCTAGGTCTCCGGTGGAGCTGTTCTGCCCGGGAAACTTCCCTTCGGGAGGGGGAAATCATCACCATCGTCATCACCAACGCTCCTCTCATCGGGAGAGGGCAATCTCCATCAGCATCTTCACCAGCACCATCTCCTCTCAAAACCCTAGTTCATCTCTTGTATCCAATTCTTGTCTCCAAGTCTGGGATTGGTACCTGTGGGTTGCTAGTAGTGTTAATTACTCCTCGTAGTTGATGCTAGTTGGTTTATTTGGTGGAAGATCATATGTTCAGATCATTTATGCATATTAATACTCCTCTGATTATGAACATTAATATGCTTTGTGAGTAGTTACATTTGTTCCTGAGGACATGAGAGAAGACTTTCTATTAGTAGTCATGTGAATTTGGTATTCGTTCGACATTTTGATGAGATGTATGTTGTTTCTCCTCTAGTGGTGTTATGTGAACGTCGACTACATGACACTTCACCATTATTTGGGCCTAGAGGAAGGCATTGGGAAGTAATAAGTAGATGATGGGTTGCTAGAGTGACAGAAGCTTAAACCCTAGTTTATGCGTCGCTTCGTAAGGGGCTGATTTGGATCCATATGTTTCATGCTATGGTTAGGTTTACCTTAATACTTTGTTGTAGTTGCGGATGCTTGCAATAGAGGTTAATCATAAGTGGGATGCTTGTCCAAGTAAGGACAACACCCAAGCACCGGTCCACCCACATATCAAATTATCAAAGTACCGAACGCGAATCATATGAACGTGATGAAAACTAGCTTGACGATATTCCCATGTGTCCTCGGGAGCGCTTTACATCATATAAGAGTTTGTCCAGCCTTGTACTTTGCTACAAAAAGGATTGGGCCACCTTGCTGCACTTTATTTAATTTTGTTACTTGTTGCTCGTTACAAATTATCCTATCACAAAACTATATGTTACCTATTATTTCAGCGCTTGCAGAGAATACCTTGCTGAAAACCGCTTATCATTTCCTTTTGCTCCTCGTTGGGTTTGACACTCCTACTTATCAAAAGGACTACGATAGATCCCCTATACTTGTGGGTCATCATGGTGCTCCTGGATGTTTGGGGGGTACGTGGATATATATAGGAGGAAGAAGTGCGTCGGTGGAGCAACGAGGGGCCCACGAGGGTGGAGGGTGTGCCCAAGGGGGTAGGCGCGCCCACTACCTCATGGCTTCCTTGTTTGTTTCTTGACGCTCACTCCAAGTCTCCTGGATCATGTTTGTTGAGAAAATCACGTTCCCGAAGGTTTCATTCCGTTTGGACTCCGTTTGATATTCCTTTTCGGCGAAACCCTAAAATAGGCAAAAAAAACAGCAATTTGGGCTGGGCCTCTGGTTAGTAGGTTATTCCCAAAAATGATATAAAAGTGTAAAATAAAGCCCATTGACATCCAAAATAAATAATATAATAGCATGGAGCAATCAAAAATTATAGATACGTTGGAGACGTATCACGGTGCCAGAAATTGGTGCATGACGGGAGAAAGTTGTATTAGATTGAATAAATAGGTCGCAAATAAAATAAAGTGCAGCAAAGTATTTTTGGGTTTTTGGATCAATAGATCTGAAATAAAAGCAAAGCAAAATAGATCGCAAAGGCAAATGATATGAGAAAGAGACCCGGGGGCCGTAGGTTTCACTAGTGGCTTCTCTCGAGAAAAATAGCAAATGGTGGGTGAACAAATTACTGTTGGGCAATTGATAGAACTTCAAATACTCATGATGATATCCAGGCAATGATCATTATATAGGCATCACGTCCAAGATTAGTAGACTGACTCCTGCCTACATCTACTACTATTACTCCACACATCGACCGCTATCCAGCATGCATCTACTGTATTAAGTTCATGGAGAAACGGAGTAACGCAATAAGAATGATGACATGATGTAGACAAGATCTATCTATCTAGAGATAGACCCCATCATTTTATCCTTAGTAGCAATGATACATACGTGTCAGTTCCCTTTCTCTCACTGGGATCAAGCACCGTAAGATCGAACCCACTACAAAGCACGTCTTCCCATTGCAAGATAAATAGATCAAGTTGGCCAAACAAAACCCAAATATCGGAGAAGAAATACGAGGCTATAAGAGATCATGCATAAAAGATATCAAAGAAACTCAAATACTTTCATGGATATAAAAGGATAGATCTGATCGTAAAATCAAAGTTCATCGATCCCAACAAACACACCGCAAAAGAGTTACATCATATGGATCTCCAAGAGACCATTGTATTGAGAATCAAGAGAGGGAGAGAGAGATAGAGAGAGAGAGATGAAGCCATATAGCTACTAACTATGGACCCGAAGGTCTACAAACAACTACTCACGCATCATCGGAGAGGCACCTATGGAGGTGGTGAACCCCATCCGAGATGGTGTCTAGATTGGATCTGGTGGTTCTGGACTCTGCGGCAGCTAGATGAATATTTCGTCGACTCCCCTAGGGTTCTGGAAATATTGGGGTATTTATAGAGCAAATAGGCGGTCCGGGGGTACACGAGGTGGGCACAACCCACCAGGGCGCGCCTGGGCCTCCTGGCGTGCCTTGGTGGGTTGTGCCTTCCTCGGGGCACCCCCCCAGGCGCAGCCAGGGCCCGTTGTGTTCCTTTTGGTGCATAAAAATTCTCCGTAAAGTTTCGTGGCATTTGGACTCCGTCTGATATTGGTTTTCTGCGATGTAAAAAAGATGGAAAAAACAGCAACTGGCACTTGGCACTATGTCAATAGGTTAGTACCAAAAAATGATATAAAATGATTATAAACATCCAAGATTGATAATATAACAACATGGAACAATAAAAAATTCTAGATACGTTGGAGACGTATCAGTGCCAGCCCTCCCTCTCCCCTCTAATCTATATATACTAGAGGATTTCCAACCTATGACAACACAAGTTTTGGAGCCTCCTCTAGTTGATCTAGTTCTAGTTCTAGTTAGTCCTAGTTGACTAATTAGAGATAACCCTAGCCACCTCTAATCCTCATAATTAGAAGCCCGGTGTGGTTCTAAACTCCTCCCTGTAATTCTCCAGCGACGATTAGCTCTGGACGGCGAAGCGCTGTAGATCTTGAAGACCGTACGCTTGCAACCATGTAGAGACGGCATGCTTTTGATCTTCTGTTCGAGGGATCGCTCTAGGGCGGCTCACAAGATCGTCATCGACGTTCGAGGGACTGCAAGTACGATCTACACCGACTCATCTACTTCTACCGCACTCCCAAAGTCGGTAACGATCATTGATCACAACTCGTTATGCATCTTCATATTGTTCCGAGGTGATCCTAGGGAGATTTTTTTTGTTCTTCTACTATGTTTCCCAACACAACGAAGACCCCATGACCATGTCAGTTCGGATCTCGGGCAAACTCCAGCCGAACCCAACCTTCAACCAGGGTATGGGGAAGCCGACAAGGCGCTCCTAAACGAGAAGTTAGGTCACATTCAGAGCCTCACGATCTAAGGAAAAATCGACACTTGGTGTACAATCAAATATGGGGAAAACAGGAGAATCTGGAATTTTCAGCCCACCCTCCACCCACCTAGTTGCTACCGTCGAGGACTTGACCGACGTCCTAGCCAGCGCCTCTGAGGAGGCAACCATGTAGATGAAGAATTTTGTGACACATCAGATAACGCTCTGCCACTTGCCATCAATCACAACGGCAAGTGGGCAGCAAACTCCACCTATGATGTGTACATGGTAGACACCCCCAAGAATGGAGGGGAGGAAACCCCAAACATCAACATGCAGTGATGGAGGCTTCGGGCGAGCTTGGTTTAGGCGCTATAATAAGCGACAAGTGACGTTGCGTGGCTCGATGGCTTCCTAGGGATGCCAGGAGCTCGTTGCAGAGCTCAGACGCAAGCTCTACTTGTTGTGGATGCGACTGCGATGTGGCCGGCGAAGAGGAGCTTCGGCCATGGTGAGAGAAGTGGCTAGGGAGGCCAAACCGAGTGTGGGAGAGAGGGGAAAGAAGCGGGAGATCACTATGGAGGCACAAGGAGGCCCGACGGTGGCTTAGGAGTAGCAGAACATCGATAATCGGCGTGGACGCGTCGATGGCCGAAGGTTGAAGACGACAACAGATCCGGTGATGCAGGGGCTCCCAGCACAAACTCGAGAGCGTGGATGATGCAGATGATGACGGCGGAGCTCGTGGATGCGTTGCTACGGAGTGGGGGTGATAGTGGTCGCGGGAACGACGAGGTCCATGGTGACGAGGGGGCTCGTGTGCTCGCAACGGTGAATCTGAGGTGAGAGGGGTATAATTGTGCAGGGTAGAGGATGCGAACGAAACCCCTGGCGCCGGGGATGATCTTATCCTTGTCGGGGAGGCTTGGATGACTCGCGCGTGGCGATCCCCGACCATGGACACGCTTGGGTCCTCCACGGGGACGCAGTGAACAGGAGGAAGACGACAGGGGGAGTCGGGTCGGACCTTTACTATGGACTTAAGGTCGAGTGGCACAATGTATGTTTTGTTCTTTTGTTTAGTCTTTATTTCTTCTCTGTTTTACAATTCAATAAAATACCAATTGATTTTAGTTGCATGAGCAAGTAAGCACATAAATACTAGGCAATGTTTTGAGTTGGCACAACAACTCTCAACTTATTTTGAAGAGTTCAACTATTTATTTAATCTAGAAGACTTAATTTAATGATGTTGGTTCAGTTTTAAATAGGTTAAGGGCATTTTAATAATTCAAATGATGTTGGTTTTTACATGACAATTACTTACTGAATATTTGCAACTCAACCAATAGTTTTGTTTTACTGTTTGAAGAAATACTAATTTGACTTGCAATTTGAATTTGATTTTGACTTTGATTTTTATCAAGGGACAATTTAACTTAGCAAAAAGTTCATTAGTATGGGTTCACCAATACCAACAATAATGATTTCCTTAGCACTCCAATTGCTCCTCTTACCGATGATGAATCTTGTGAAATTAATACTGCTTTGTTGAATCTTGTTATGAAAGATCAATTCGCAGGCCTTCCTAGTGAAGATGTCGCTACTCATCTGAATAGCTTTGTTGATTTATGTGATATGCAAAAGAAAAAAGATGTCAGTAATGATGTCGTTAAATTGAAGCTATTTCCTTTTACGCTTAGAGATCGTGCTAAAGCTTGGTTTTCGTCTTTGCCTAAGAATAGTATTGATTCATGGAACAAGTGCAAAGATGCTTTTATCTCTAAGTATTTTCCTCCCGCTAAGATCGTCTCTCTTAGAAACGATATTATGAACTTTAAACAACTTGATCATGAACATGTTGCACAAGCTTGGGAGAGAATGAAATTAATGATACGTAATTGCCCTACTCATCATTTGAATTTGAGGATGATCATACAAAATTTTTATGCCGGATTGAATTTTGCTTCTAGAAATCTTTTAGATTCGGCCGCGGGAGGCACTTTTATGCAAATCACATTAGGAGATGCTACTAAACTCCTAGATAATATTATGGTTAATTATTCTCAATGGCATACTGAAAGATCTTCTAATAAAAAAGTGCATGCGATAGAAGAAATTAATGTGTTGAGTGGAAAGATGGATGAACTTATGAAATTATTTGCTACTAAGAGTGTTTCTTCTGATCCTAATGATATGCCTTTGTCTACTTTGATTGAGAACAACAATGAATCTATGGATGTGAATTTTGTTGGTAGGAATAATTTTGGTAACAACGCTTATAGAGGGAATTTTAATCCTAAGCCATATCCTGGTAATCCTTCTAATAATTATGGGAATTCCTACAACAACTCTTATGGAAATTATAATAAGATGCCCTCTGAATTTGAGAATAGTGTTAAAGAGTTTATGAATTCACAAAAGAATTTTAATGCTTTACTTGAAGAGAAATTGCTTAAAGTTCATGATTTGGCTAGGAACATTGATAGAATTTCTCTTGAGGTTGATTCTTTAAAGCTTAGATCTATTCCTCCTAAGCATGATATCAATGAGTCTCTCAAAGCCATGAGAATTTCCATTGATGAGTGCAAGGAAAGAACCGCTAGGATGCGTGCTTCCAAAGATGCCTTTATTAAAGCGTGTTCTTCCAATACCTATGAAAATCAAGATGAAGATCTAAAAGTATTGATGTGTACCCTATTAAATATTTGTTTTGCAATATGAATCCTGATGAAACTGAATATGATCTTCCTTTACCTAGAAGGCGTTCTAAAAATTTGGAGTATTTAGATCTTAATGATGAAATTGATGAAAGTGGGATTGAAAGAAATACAAATCTAGATGTTGTTAAACCCACTATATTGGATTTCAAGGAATTTAATTATGAAAGTTGCTCTTTAATTGATTGTATTTCCTTGTTGCAATCCGTGCTAAATTCTCCACATGCTTATAGTCAAAATAAAGCCTTCACCGAACATATTGTTGATGCCTTGATGCAATCTTATGAAGAAAAACTTGAGTTGAAAGTTTCTATTCCTAGAAAACTCTATGATGAGTGGGAACCAACTATTAAAATTAAAATTAAAGATCATGCGTTTTATGCTTTGTGTGATTTGGGTGCTAGTGTCTCTACTATTCCCAAGACTTTGTGTGATTTACTAGATTTCCGCGATTTTGATGATTGCTCTCTAAACTTGCATCTTGCGGATTCCAAAGAAACATATGGGAAGGATTAATGATGTTCTTATTGTTGCAAATATGAATTATGTGCCTGTAGATTTCATTGTTCTTGATATAGATTGCAATCCTTCATGCCCTATTATTCTTGGTAGACCTTTCCTTAGAACGGTTGGTGCGATTATTGATATGAAGGAAGGGAATATTGGATTTCAATTTCTATTAAAAAGGGCATGGAACACTTTCCAAGAAAGAAAATAAAATTACCATATGAAACTATCATGAGAGCCACTTATGGATTGCCTACCAAAGATGGCAATACCTAGATCTATCCTCACATTTATGCCTAGCTAGGGGCGTTAAACGATAGCACTTGTTGGGAGGCAACCAATTTTATTTTTATTCCTTGCTTTTTGCTCCTAATTAGTAATAAATAAATTATTTAGCCTCTGTTTTTTTTGTGTTTTTTGTATTTAATTAGTGTTTGTGCCAAGTAGAACCGTTGGGAAGACTTGGGGAAAGTCTTGTTGAACTTGCTGTAAAAAACAGAAACTTTAGCGCTCACGAGAATTGCTGTCATTTTTATTTGAAGAGTGATATTTAGTTAATTCTTTTTGCAGATGATTAATAGATAAATTCCTCACGTCCAGCAATTTATTTTTTTGGGGTTCCATATTTTGCGCTAGCTACAGATTACTATAGACTGTTCTGTTTTTGACAGATTCTGTTTTTCGTGTGTTGTTTGCTTATTTTGATGAATCTATGGCTAGTAAAATAGTTTATAATCCATAGAGAAGTTGGAATACAGTAGGTTTAACACCAATATAAATAAAGAATGAGTTAATTACAGTACCTTGAAGTGGTCTTTTGTTTTCTTTCGCTAACGGAGCTCGCGAGTAGCAATCGCTTTGTGCAGGTACGAGAGACTTGAGCGTGGCCTCCTACTGGATTGATACCTTGGTTCTCAAAAACTGAGGGAAATACTTATGCTACCCTGCTGCATCATCCCTTCCTCTTCGGGGAAAATCAACGCAAGCTCAAGACGTAGCAGTACATAACGAGATCGAACTAAATAATGGAATGTGGTTTTTTGTCAATATGCATCCCGATGCATATTGAGCTCCACTTAACTTGTAGTGTTGTTTGTGCACTTTGCCATGCCATGCCTCATTAAACCAGACATGCATCATACTTAATTGTGCATCATGCCATGTTCATGTGGTGGTTGTTTACCATGTTCTTTGTTTCTTTCTGGTGTTGCTTCTTCGGGTTAGTTCCGATAACGTCGCGTTTGTGAGGATCCGTTTGACTACGTCCGTTTGTCTTCTTCATGGAATCGTTCTTCTTCCTTGCGGGATCTCAGGCAAGATGACCATACCCTCGAAATCACTTCTATCTTTGCTTGCTAGTTGTTCGCTCTTTTTCTATGCCGCGATACCTACCACTTGCTATATCATGCCTCCCATATTGCCATGTCAAGCCTCTAACCCACCTTTTCCTAGCAAACCGTTGTTTGGCTATGTTACCGCTTTTGCTCAGCCCCTCTTATAGCGTTGCTAGTTGCAGGTGAAGATGAAGTTTGTTCCATGTTGGAACATGGATATGTTGGGATATCACAATATCTATTATTTTAATTAATGCATCTATACACTTGGTAAAGGGTGGAAGGCCCGGCCTTATGCCTGGTGTTTTGTTCCACTCTTGCTGCCCTAGTTTCCGTCATACCGGTGTTATGTTCCTTGATTTTGCGTTCCTTACGTGGTTGGGTGTTATGGGAACCCCTTGACAGTTCGCTTTGAATAAAACTCCTCCAGCAAGGCTCAACCTTGGTTTTACCATTTGCCTCACCACCACCTACCCTTCCCTCGGGTCATCTTTATTTTAACCCCCCCCCCCCGGGGGGGGGGGGCAGTGCTTGTCTAAGTGTTGGTTCGAACCGGGCAGCCTATGGGGACACCTCGGGGCAACTCGAGGGCTGGTTTTACTCGTAGCTTGACCTATCTGGTGTTGCCCTGAGAACGAGATATGTGCAGCTCCTATCGGGACTGTCGACACATCGGGTGGCTTTGCTGGTCTTGTTTTACCATTGTCGAAATGTCTTTTAACTGGGATTCCGAGTCTGATCGGGTCTTCCTGGGAGAAGGAATATCCTTCGTTGACTGTGAGAGCTTGTGATGGGCTAAGTTGGGACACCCCTACAGGGTTTTGAACTTTCGAAAGCCATGCCCGCGGTTATGGGCAGATGGGAATTTGTTAATGTCTGGTTGTAGAGAACTTGACACTTAACTTAATTAAAATGAATCAACCGCGTGTGTAGCCATGATGGTCTCTTCTCGGCGGGGTCCCAGAAGTGAACACGGTTCTTGTGTTATCCTTGAACGTAGGTAGTTTCAGGATCACTTCTTGATCACTTATAGTTTCTAGACCGTTGTGTTGCTTCTATTCTCGCTCTTATTTGCGTATGTTAGCCACCATATATGCTTAGTGCTACAGCTCCACCTCACTACCCTTTCCTACCCATAAGCTTAAATAGTTTTGATCTCGCGGGTGTGAGATTGCTGAGTCCTCGTGACTCACAGATACTTCCAAACAGTTGCAGGTGCCGATGATACCAGTGCAGATGACGCAACCGAGCTCAAGTGGGAGCTCGATGAAGATCTTGTTCGTTCTGTTGTTTCGTTTCCTATTGATCAGTAGTGGAGCCCAGTTGGAACGATCGGGGATCTAGCTTTTGGGGTTGTCTTTCTTTTGGTTCTGTAGTCGGACCTTGATTGTATTCTGGATGATGTATGATATATATTTGTATTGTGTGAAGTGGCGATTGTAAGCCAACTCTTTATCCCTTTCTTTTTCAATACATGGGATGCATAAATATTACCCCTCTTGCGACATGTCTACCATGCGGTTATGCCTCTAAGTCGTGCCCCGACACATGGGAGATATAGCCGCATCGTGGGTGTTACATTGTCGCAGTAGACCACCGTGGCACGGTCAATAAGGCAAGAGAGCTCCTGAAGCAGCTGGCGAAGCCATGAACACTCGGCGACGGTGTTGGCCACCGCACGATACTCAGCCTCAGCACTGGAACGAGAGACCGTAGCTGCCGCTTGGATGACCACGAGATAAGTGAGAGTCCAACGTAGACACAATATCTCGAAGTGGAGCGATGAGTGTCAGGGCAGCCCGCCCAGTCTGCATCGGAGTAGGCAGTGAGGGCGGTGTCGGCGGAGGCGTGAAGCGTGACGCCAAGATCCATAGTGCCACAGATATAGCGGAGAATCCACTTGACAGCAGCCCAGTGAACGTCTCGAGGAGCATGCATATGAAGACACACCTGCTGCACGTCATACTGAATCTCCGGGCGAGTCGGAGTGAGGTACTGTAAAGCACCGATGATAGACCGATAGAAAGCAGCATCCGAAGTAGGAGAACCATCCGTGGCAGAAAGCTTGGCCTTCGTATCAACAGGCGTGGCTTGTAGTTAAGCATGCCGGCACGCTCCAGGAGCTCGTGAGTGTACTTCCGCTGATGAAGGAAGAAGCCATCCAGACGGCGCACCACCTCGACACAGAGGAAGTAGTGCAAAGGACCCAGGTCCTTAATGGCGAACTCAACGCGAAGACGAGCCGTGAGCTGACTGAGAAGACCAGCCGTACATGCCGTTAGGATGATGTTGTCAACATAGAGCAGCAAGTAGGCCGTGTCATAGCCCTGATGATAGACGAAGAGCGAGGCGTCTGAGCGGGTAGAGCGGAACCCAAGCTGGTGGAGAAACGTCGCGATGCGCTGGTGCTACCTCTTGAGCACTGCGTTGGTTTTCCCTTGAAGAGCAAAGGGTGATGCAGCAAAGTAGCATAAGTATTTCCCTCATTTTTTGAGAACCAAGGTATCAATCCAGTAGGAGGCCACACGCAAGTCCCTCGTACCTACACAAACAAATAAGAACCTCACAACCAACGCGATAAAGGGGTTGTCAATCCCTTCATAGTCGCTTACGAGAGTGAGATCTGATAGAGATAATAATAATAAGATAAATATTTTTGGTATTTTTATGATAAAGATTGAAAGTAAAGGTTGCAAAGTAAAGTAGATTGGAAACTTATATGATAAAAGATAGACCTGGGGGCCATAGGTTTCACTAGTGGCTTCTCTCAAGATAGCATAAGTATTACGGTGGGTGAACAAATTACTGTCGAGCAATTGATAGAAAAGCAAATAATTATGAGAATATCTAGGCATGATCATGTATATAGGCATCACGTCCGTGAGAAATAGACCGACTCTTGGCTGCATCTACTACTATTACTCCACACATCGACCGCTATCCAGCATGCATCTAGAGTATTAAGTTCATAAGAACAGAGTAACGCATTAGGCAATATGACATGATGTAGAGGGAGAAACTCAAGAAATATGATATAAACCCCATCTTTTTATCCTCGATAGCAACAATACAATACGTGTCATTTCCCTTTCTGTCACTGGGATCGAGCACCGCAAGATTGAACCCAAAGCTAAGCACTTCTCCCATTGCAAGAAAGATCAATCTAGTAGGCCAAACCAAACTGATAATTCAAAGAGACTTGCAAAGATAAACCAATCATACATAAAAGATTTCAGAGAAGAATCAAATATTGTTCATAGATAGACCTGATCATAAACCCACAATTCATCGGATCTCAACAAACACACCGCAAAAAGAGTTACATCGAATAGATCTCCAAGAAGATTGAGGAGAACTTTGTATTGAGATCCAAAGAGAGAGAAGAATCCATCTAGCTAATAACTCTGGACCCGAAGGTCTGAAGTAAGCTACTCACACATCACCGGAGAGGCCATGGAGTTGATGTAGAGGCCCTTCGTGATCGATGGCCCCTCCGACGGAGCTCCGGAAAAGGCCCCAAGATGGGATCTCTTGGGTACAGAAGGTTGTGGCGGTGGAAATAGGGTTTTGTGGTGCTCCTGGATGTTTTTGGGGTATATGAATATATATAGGAGTAAGAAGTAGGTCGGTTGAGCCACAAGGGGCCCACGAGTGGGGAGGGCGCGCCCCCCTGCCTCGTGGACTCATCGTTTGTTTCTTGACGTCCACTCCAAGTCCTCTGGATCACGTTTGTTCGAAAAATAACTCTCCCAAAGGTTTCATTCCGTTTGGATTCCGTTTGATATTCCTTTTCTGTGAAACACTGAAATAGGCAAAAAAATAGCAATTTGCACTGGGCCTTGGATTAGTAGGCTAGTCCCAAAAATAATATAAAAGGGTAAAATAAAGCCCATTAACATCCAAAACAGATAATATAATAGCACGGAACAATCAAAAATTATAGATACGTTGGAGACGTATCAAGCATCCCCAAGCTTAATTCCTGCTCGTCCTCGAGTAGGTAAATGATAAAAACAGAATTTTTGATGTGGAATGCTACCTAGCATAATTCTCAATGTAATTATCTTTATTGTGGCATGAATATTCAGATCTGAGAGATTCAAGACAAAAGTCTAATATTGACATAGAAATAATAATACTTCAAGCATACTAACTAAGCAATTGTGTCTTCTCAAAATAACATGACCAAAGAAAGTTATCCCTACAAAATCATATAGTCTGGCTATTCTCTATCTTCACCACACAAAGTGTTTAAATCATGCACAACCTCGATGAAAAGCCAACCAATGGTTTCATACTTTTGATGTTCTCAACCTTTTTCAATCTTCACGCAATACATGAGTGTGAGCCATGGACATAGCACTATATGTGGAATAGAATGGTGGTTGTGGAGAAAACAAAAAGGAGAAGATAGTCTCACATCAACTAGGCATATCAATGGGCTATGGAGATGCCCATCAATAGATATCAATGTGAGTGAGTAGGGATTGCCATGCAACGGATGCACTAGAGCTATAAGTGTATGAAAGCTCAAAAAGAAAATAAGTGGGTGTGCATCCAACTTGCTCGCTCACGAAGACCTAGGGCATTTTGAGGAAGCCCATCATTGGAATATACAAGCCAAGTTTTATAATGTAAGATTCCCACTAGTATATGAAAGTGATAACATAAGAGACTCTCTATCATGAAGATCATGGTGCTATTTTGAAGCACAAGTGTGGAAAAGTATAGTAACATTGTCCCTTCTATGTTTTTCTCTCATCATTTTTTTATTTGGGCCTTCTTCTCTTTTTTTGGCCTCTTTTTTATTTTCGTCCGGAGTCTCATCCCGACTTGTGGGGGAATCATAGTCTCCATCATCCTTTCCTCACTTGGGACAATGCTCTAATAATGATGATCATCACGCTTTATTTACTTACAACTCAAGAATTACAACTCAATTCTTAGAACAAAATATGACTCTATGTGAATGCCTCCGGCGGTGTATCGGGATATGCAATGACTCATGAGTGACATGTATGAAAGAATTATGAATGGTGGCTTTGCCACAAATACGATGTCAACTACATGATCATGCAAAGCGATATGACAATGATGAAGCGTGTCATAAACGGAATAGTGGAAAGTTGCCTGGAAATATATCTCAGAATGGCTATGGAAATGCCATAATAGGTAGCTATGGTGTTTGTTTTGAGGAAGGTATATGGTGGGTTTATGGTACCGGCGAAAGTTGCGCGGTACTAGAGAGGCTAGCAATGTTGGAAGGGTGAGAGTGTGTACAATCCATGGACTCAACATTAGTCATAAAGAACTCACATACTTATTGCAAAAATCTATTAGTTATCGAAACAAAGTACTACGTGCATGCTCCTAGGGGGATAGATTGGTAGGAAAAGACCATCGCTCATCCCTGACCGCCACTCATAAGGAAGACAATCAATAAATAAATCATGCTCCGACTTCATCACATAACGGTTCACCATACGTGTGAAGGAAATATTCCCTAGAGGCAATAATAAAGTTATTATTTATTTCCTTATATCATGATAAATGTTTATTATTCATGCTAGAATTGTATTAACCGGAAACATAATACATGTGTGAATACATAGACAAACAGAGTGTCACTAGTATGCCTCTACTTGACTAGCTCATTAATCAAAGATGGTTATGTTTCCTAACCATAAACAATGAGTTGTTATTTGATTAACGGGATCACATCATTAAGTGAATGATCTGATTGACATGACCCATTCCATTAGCTTAGCACCCGATCGTTTAGTATGTTGCTATTGCTTTCTTCATGACTTATACATGTTCCTATAACTATGAGATTATGCAACTCCCGTTTACCGGAGGAACACTTTGGGTGCTACCAAACGTCACAACGTAACTGGGTGATTATAAAGGAGTACTACAGGTGTCTCCAAAGGTACATGTTGGGTTGGCGTATTTCCAGATTAGGTTTTGTCACTCCGATTGTCCGAGAGGTATCTCTGGGCCCTCTCGGTAATGCACATCACATAAGCCTTGCAAGCATTACAACTAATAAGTTAGTTGTGAGATGATGTATTACGGAACGAGTAAAGAGACTTGCTGGTAACGAGATTGAACTAGGTATTGGATACCAACGATCGAATCTCGGGCAAGTAACATACCGATGACAAAGGGAACAACGTATGTTGTTATGCGGTCTGACCGATAAAGATCTTTGTAGAATATGTAGGATCCAATATGGGCATCTAGGTCCCGCTATTGGTTATTGACCAGAGACGTGTCTCGGTCATGTCTACATTGTTCTCGAACCCGTAGGGTCCGCACGCTTAAGGTTTCGATGACAGTTATATTATGAGTTTATGAGTTTTGATGTATCGAAGGATTTCGGAGTCCCGGATGAGATCGGGGACATGACGAGGAGTCTCAAAATGGTCGAGACGTAAAGATTGATATATTGGACGACTATATTCGGACATCGGAAAGGTTCCGAGTGATTCGGGTATTTTTCGGAGTACCGGATAGTTACGGGAGAAGCAATGGGCCTTGATGGGCTTTAGTGGGAAGAGAAGAAAGGGCCAAGGGGCTGCTGCGCCCCCCTCCCCTCTGGTCCGAATTGGACTAGGGAAAAGGGGGCCGGCCACCTCTCCCTCTCCTCCACTTCCTTCTCCCTTCCTCCCCTCTTGGTGGATTCCTACTAGGACTTGGAGTCCTAGTAGGACTCCACATCCTGGCCGCACCAACCTTGGCCGGCCTCCTCCTCCTCCATCCTTTATATACTGAGGCAAGGGGCACCCCAAAGACACAAGTTGATCCACGTGATCTATTCCTTAGCCGTGTGCGGCGCCCCAGCCACCATAGTCCTCGATAATATTGTAGCGGTGCTTAGGCGAAGCCCTGCAGCAGTAGTACATCAAGATCGTCACCACGCCGTCGTGCTGACGGAACTCTTCCCCAACACTTTGCTGGATCGGAGTCCGGGGATCGTCATCGAGCTGAACCTGTGCTAAAACTCAGAGGTGTCGTAGTTTCGGTGCTTGATCGGTCGGGCCCTGAAGACGTACGACTACATCAACCGCGTTGTGCTAACGCTTCCGCTGTCGGTCTACAAGGGTACGTAGATCACACTCTCCCCTCTTGTTGCTATGCATCACATGATCTTGCGTGTGCGTAGGAATTTTTTTGAAATTACTACATTCCCCAACAGTGGCATCCGAGCCTAGGTTTTATATGTTGATGTTATATGCACGAGTAGAACACAAGTGAGTTGTGGGTGATATAAGTCATACTGCCTACCAGCATGTCATACTTTGGTTCGGCGGTATTGTTGGACGAGACGACCCGGACCGACATGACGCGTACGCTTACGCGAGACCGGTTCCCCCGACGTGCTTTGCACATAGGTGTCTTGCGGGCGACAGTCTCTCTAACTTTAGTTGAACCGAGTGTGGCTACGCCCGGTCCTTGCGAAGGTTAAAACGGAGTCAAATTGACAAACTATCGTTGTGGTTTTGATGCGTAGGTGAGATTGGTTCTTACTTAAGCCCGTAGCAGCCACGTAAAACTTGCAACAACAAAGTAGAGGACGTCTAACTTGTTTTTGTAGGGCATGTTGTGATGTGATATGGTCAAGACATGATGCTGATTTTATTGTATGAGATGATCATGTTTTGTAACTGAGTTATCGGCAACTGGCAGGAGCCTTATGGTTGTCTTTTTATTGTATGCAATGCAATCGCGATGTAATGCTTTACTTTATCACTAAGCGGTAGTGATAGTCGTAGAAGCACAGGCTTGGCAAGACGACAACGATGCTACGATGGAGATCAAGGTGTCACGCCGGTGACGATGGTGATCACGACGGTGCTTCGGAGATGGAGATCACAAGCACAAGATGATGATGGCCATATCATATCACTTATATTGATTGCATGTGATGTTTATCCTTTTATGCATCTTATCTTGCTTTGATTGATGGTAGCATTATAAGATGATCTCTAACTAAATTATCAAGAAGTGTTCTCCCTGAGTATGCACCGTTGCGAAAGTTCTTCGTGCTGAGACACCACGTGATGATCGGGTGTGATAGGTTCTACGTTCAAATACAACGGGTGCAAAACAGTTGCACACGCGGAATACTCAGGTTATACTTGACGAGCCAAGCATATACAGATATGGCATCGGAACATGGAGACCGAAAGGTCGAGCGTGAATCATATAGTAGATATGATCAACATAGTGATGTTCACCAATGAAACTACTCCATCTCACATGATGATCGGACATGGTTTAGTTGATTTGGATCACGTAATCACTTAGAGGATTAGAGGGATGTCTATCTAAGTGGGAGTTCTTAAGTAATATGATTAATTGAACTTAAATTTATCATGAACTTAGTCCTGGTAGTATTTTGCAAATTATGTTGTAGATCAATAGCTCGCGTTATTGCTTTCATGTGTTTATTTTGATATGTTCCTAGAGAAAATTGTGTTGAAAGATGTTAGTAGCAATGATGCGGATTGGATCCGTGATCTGAGGTTTATCCTCATTGCGGCACAGAAAAAATTATGTCCTTGATGCACCGCTAGGTGACGGACCTATTGCAGGAGCAGATGCAGACGTTATGAACGTTTGGCTAAGCTCAATATGATGACTACTTGATAGTTTAGTGCACCATGCTTAATGGCTTAGAATCGGGACTTCAGAGACGTTTTGAACGTCCTAGAGCATATGAGATGTTCCAGGAGTTGAAATTAATATTTCAATAAAATACCCGAATTGATAGATATGTAGTCTCCAACAAGTTCTATAGTTAAAAGATGGAGGAGAATCGCTCAACTAGCATGTGCCCAGATTGTCTGAGTACAACAATCGCTTGAATCAAGTGGGAGTTAATCTTCCAGATAAGATAGTGATTGACAGAATTCTCTAGTCACCATCACCAAGTTAGTAGAACTTCGTGATGAACTATGATATGCAAGGGATAACGGAAACGATTCCCAAGCTCTTCGTAATGCGGAAATTGATGAAGGTAGAAATCGAGAAAAACATCAAGTGTTGATGGTAGACAAGACCACTAGTTTCAAGAAAAGGGCAGAGGGAAGAAGGGGAACTTCAAGAAGAACAGCAAGCAAGTTGCTGCTCAAGTGAAGAAGCCCAAGTCTGGTCCTAAGCCTGAGACTAAGTGTTTCTACTGCAAAGGGACTGGTCACTGGAAGCGGAACTACCCTAAGTGATTGGCAGATAAGAAGGATGGCAAAGTAAACATAAGTATATTTGATATATATGTTATTGATGTGTACTTTACTAGTGTTTATAGCAACCCCTCAGTATTTGATACTGGATCAGTTGCTAAGATTAGTAACTCAAAACAGGAGTTGTAGAATAAACAGAGACTAGTTAAGGGTGAAGTGACGATGTGTGTTGGAAGTGGTTCCAAGATTGATATGATCATCATCGCACACTCCCTATACTTTCGGGATTAGTGTTGAACCTGAATAAGTGTTATTTGGTGTTTGTGTTAAGCATGAATATGATTTGATCATGTTTATTGTAATACCGTTATTCATTTAAGTAAGAGAATAAATTGTTGTTCTGTTTACATGAATAAAACCTTATATGGTTACACACCCAATGAAAATAGTTCATTGGATCTCGATCATAGTGATACACATAATCATAATATTGAAACCAAAAGATGCAAAGTTAATAATGATAGTGCAACTTGTTTGTAGCACTGTCGTTTAGGTCATATTGGTGTAAAGCGCATGAAGAAACTCCATGCTGATGGGATTTTGGAATCACTTGATTATGAATCACTTGATGCTTGCGAACCATGCCTCATGGGCAAGATGACTAAGACTCCGTTCTCCGGAGCGAGCAACTGACTTATTGGAAATAATACATATTGATGTATACGGTCCGATGAGTGTTAAGGCTCACGGCAAGTATCATTATTTTCTGAACTTCACAGATGATTTGAGCAGATATGGGTATATCTACTTGATGAAACATAAGTCTGAAACATTTGAAAAGTTCAAAGAATTTCAGAGTGAAGTGGAAAATCATCGTGACAAGAAAATAAAGTTTCTACAATCTGATCGCGGAGACAAATATTTGAGTTACGAGTTTGGTCTTCAGTTAAAAACAATGTGAAATAGTTTCACTACTCACGCCACCTGGAACACCACAATGTAATGGTGTGTCCGAACGTCATAACCGTACTTTATTAGATATGGTGCGACCTATGATGTTTCTTACCGATTTACCACTATCGTTTTGGGGTTATGCATTAAAGACAGATGCATTCACGTTTAAAAGGGCACCATCTAAGTCCGTTGAGACGACACAATCTGAACTGTGGTTTGGCAAGAAACCAAAGTTGTCGTTTCTTAAAATTTGTGATTGTGATGCTTATATGAAAAGGTTTCATCCTGATAAGCTCAAAACCAAATCGGAGAAATATGTCTTCATAGGATACCCAAAGGAAACTGTTGGGTACACCTTCTATCACAGATCCGAAGGCAAATTCGTTGCCAAGAATGGATCCTTTCCAGAGAAGGAGTTTCTCTCGAAAGAAGTGAGTGGGAGGAAAGTAGAAAACTTGATAAGGTAATTGTAACTTCAGATCAAGTTACTACCAAATCTCGTAGGTAAACCAGAGTGAGATACGCACCAGAGTGGTATGGTAATCCTGTTCTGGAAGTCATGTTACTAGACCATGACGAACTTGCGAACTATGAGGAAGCGATGATGAGCCTAGATTCCGCAAAATGGTTTGAGGCCATGAAATCTGAGATATGATCCATGTATGAGAACAAAGTATGGACTTTGGTTGACTTGCCCGATGATCGGCAAGCCATAGAAAATAAATGGATCTTCAAGAGGAAGACGGACGCTGATAGTGTTACTATCTACAAAGCTAGAATTGTCGCAAAAGGTTTTCGACAAGTTTAAGGTGTTGACTACGATGAGATTTTCTCACTCGTATCTATGCTTAAGTCTGTCCGAATCATGTTAGCAATTGCCGCATTTTATGAAATCTGGCAAATGGATAAACAAAACTACATTCCTTAATGGATTTACTAAAGAAGAGTTGTATGCGATGCAACTAGAAGGTTTTGTCGATCCTAAAGGTGTTAACTAAATATGCAAGCTCCAGCGATCCATCTATGGACTGGTGCAAGAATCTCGGAGTTGGAATATACGCTTTGATAAGTTGATCAAAGCGTATAGTTTTATACAGACTTGCGGTGAAGCCTGTATTTACAAGAAAGTGAGTGGGAGCACTACAACATTTCTGATAAGTATATGTGAATGACATATTGTTGATCGGAAATAATGTAGAATTATTCTGCAAAGCATAAAGGAGTGTTTGAAAGGAGTTTTTCAAAGAAAGACCTCGGTGAAGCTGCTTACATATTGAGTATCAAGATCTATAGAGATAGATCAAGACACTTGATAAGTTTTTTCAATGAGTACATACCTTGACAAGATTTTGAAGTAGTTCAAAATGGAACAGTCAAAGAAAAGGTTTCTTGCCTGTGTTACAAGGTGTGAAGTTGAGTAAGACTCAAAGCCCGGCCACGGCAGAAGATAGAAAGAGAATGAAAGTCATTCCCTATGCCTCAGCCATAGGTTCTATAAAGTATGCCATGATGTGTACCAGATCTATTGTATACCCTACACTGTGTTAAGCAAGGGAGTACAATAGTGATCTAAGAGTAGATCACTGGACATTGGTCAAAATTATCCTTAGTGGAATAAGGAAATATTTCTCGATTATGGAGGTGACAAAAGGTTCGTCGTAAAAAGTTACGTCGATGCAAGTTTTGACACAGATCTGGATGACTCTAAGTCTCGATCTAGATACATATTGAAAGTGGGAGCAATAAGCTAGAGTAGCTCCGTGCAGAGCATTGTTGACATAGAAATTCGCAAAATACTTACGGATCTGAATGTGACAGACCCGTTGACTAAAATTATCTCACTAGGAAAACATCATCACACCTTAGTACTCTTTGGGTGTTAATCACATAAATGATGTGAACTAGATTATTGACTCTAGTAAACCCTTTGGGTATAGGTCACATGATGATGTGAACTATGGGTGTTAATCACATGGTGATGTGAACTCTTAGTGTTAAATCACATGGCGATGTGAACTAGATTATTGACTCTAGTGCAAGTGGGAGACTGAAGGAAATATGCCCTAGAGGCAATAATAAAGTTATTATTTATTTCCTTATATCATGATAAATGTTTATTATTCATGCTAGAATTGTATTAACCGGAAACATAATACATGTGTGAATACATAGACAAACAGAGTGTCACTAGTATGCCTCTACTTGACTAGCTCGTTAATCAAAGATGGTTATGTTTCCTAACCATAAACAAGGAGTTGTTATTTGATTAACGGGATCACATCATTAAGTGAATGATCTGATTGACATGACCCATTCCATTAGCTTAGCACCCGATCGTTTAGTATGTTGCTATTGCTTTCTTCATGACTTATACATGTTCCTATAACTATGAGATTATGCAACTCCCGTTTACCGGAGGAACACTTTGGGTGCTACCAAACGTCACAACGTAACTGGGTGATTATAAAGGAGTACTACAGGTGTCTCCAAAGGTACATGTTGGGTTGGCGTATTTCGAGATTAGGTTTTGTCACGCCGATTGTCGGAGAGGTATCTCTGGGCCCTCTCGGTAATGCACATCACATAAGCCTTGCAAGCATTACAACTAATAAGTTAGTTGTGAGATGATGTATTACGGAACGAGTAAAGAGACTTGCCGGTAACGAGATTGAACTAGGTATTGGATACCGACGATCGAATCTCGGGCAAGTAACATACCGATGACAAAGGGAACAACGTATGTTGTTATGCGGTCTGACCGATAAAGATCTTCATAGAATATGTAGGAGCCAATATGGGCATCCAGGTCTCGCTATTGGTTATTGACCAGAGACGTGTCTCGGTCATGTCTACATTGTTCTCGAACCCGTAGGGTCCACACGCTTAAGGTTTTGATGACAGTTATATTATGAGTTTATGAGTTTTGATGTACCGAAGGAGTTCGGAGTCCCGGATGAGATCGGGGACATGACGAGGAGTCTCGAAATGGTCGAGACGTAAAGATTGATATATTGGACGACTATATTCGGACATCGGAAAGGTTCCGAGTGATTCGGGTATTTTTCGGAGTACCGGGTAGTTACGGGAGAAGCAATGGGCCTTGATGGGCTTTAGTGGGAAGAGAAGAAAGGGCCAAGGGGCTGCTGCGCCCCCCTCCCCTCTGGTCCGAATTGGACTAGGGAAAAGGGGGCCGGCCACCTCTCCCTCTCCTCCACTTCCTTCTCCCTTCCTCCCCTCTTGGTGGATTCCTACTAGGACTTGGAGTCCTAGTAGGACTCCACATCCTGGCCGCACCAACCTTGGCCGGCCTCCTCCTCCTCCATCCTTTATATACTGAGGCAAGGGGCACCCCAAAGACACAAGTTGATCCACATGATCTATTCCTTAGCTGTGTGCGGCGCCCCAGCCACCATAGTCCTTGATAATATTGTAGCGGTGCTTAGGCGAAGCCCTGCAGCAGTAGTACATCGTCACCACGCCGTCGTGCTGACGGAACTCTTCCCCGACACTTTGCTGGATCGGAGTCCGGGGATCGTCATCGAGCTGAACGTGTGCTAAAACTCAGAGGTGTCGTAGTTTCGGTGCTTGATCGGTCGGGCCGTGAAGACGTACGACTACATCAACCGCGTTGTGCTAACGCTTCCGCTGTCGGTCTACAAGGGTACGTAGATCACGCTCTCCCCTCTCGTTGCTATGCATCACATGATCTTTTGTGTGCATAGGAAATTTTTTGAAATTACTACATTCCCCAACAACGTGCATGATACGGGAATCACAAACTTTAGAACAAGTATTTATCAAATTCACAACTACTCAACTAGCATGACTCTAATATCACCATCTCCATATCTCAAGACAATCATCAAGTATCAAACTTCTCATAGTATTCAATGCACTTTTTATGTAGTTTTTATTATACCGATCTTGGATGCCTATCATATTAGGACTAAATTCATAACCAAAGAAAATTACCATGATGTTCTAAAGGACTCTCAAAATAATATAAGTGAAGCATGAGAGATAAATAATTTCTATAAAAAAACCACCACCGTGCTCTAAAAGATATAAGCTAGGCACTAGAGCAAAATTATCTAGCTCAAAAGATATAAGTGAAGCACATAGAGTATTCTAATAAATTCCAATTCATGTGTGTCTCTCCCAAAAGGTGTGTACAGAAAGGATGATTGTGGTAAACTAAAAAGCAAAGACTCAAATCATACAAGACGCTCCAAGTAAAACACATATCATGTGGTGAATAAAAGTATAGCTCCAAGTAAAGTTACCGATGGACGAAGACGAAAGAGGGGATGCCTTCCAGGGCATCCCCAAGCTTTGGCTTTTGGTTGTCCTTTGATTTTACCTTGGGGTGCCTTGGGCACCCCAAGCTTAGGCTCTTGCCACTCCTTGTTCCATAATCCATCAAATCTGTACCCAAAACTTGAAAACTTCACAACAAATCTTGTGAGCTCCGTTAGTAAAGGAAAACAAACCACCACTTCAAGGTACTGTAATGAACTCATTTTTTTACATATATTGGTGTTAGACCTACTATATTCCAACTTATCTATGGTTCATACACTCAAATACTAGCCATCGATTCATCAAAATAAGGAAACAACACACAAAAAACAGAATCAGTCAAAAACAGAACAGCCTGTAGTAATCTGTAGGTTTCAAATACTTCAGGAACCACAAAAATTCTAAAATAAATTTCTAGACGTGAGTAATTTATCTATGAATCATCTGTAAAAATAATTAACTAAATAGCACTCTCCAGTAAAAAAATGGCAGCAAATCTCCTAAGCGCTAAAGTTTCTGTTTTTTACAGCAAGATCGCAAAGACTTTCCCCAAGTCTTCCCAAAGGTTCTACTTGGCACAAACACTAATTAAAAGCATAAAACCACATCTAAAAAAGGCTAGACAAATTATTTATTACTAAACAGAACCAAAAACCAAGGAACAAAAATAAAAGTGGGTTGCCTCCCAACAAGCGCTATCGTTTAACGCCCCTAGCTAGGCATACAAGCAAGGATAGATCTGAAGGAAATATGCCCTAGAGGCAATAATAAAGTTATTATTTATTTCCTTATATCATGATAAATGTTTATTATTCATGCTAGAATTGTATTAACCGGAAACATAATACTTGTGTGAATACATAGACAAACAAAGTGTCACTAGTATACCTCTACTTGACTAGCTCATTAATCGAAGATGGTTATGTTTCCTAACCATAGACATGAGTTGTCATTTGATTAACAGGATCACATCATTAGGAGAATGATGTGATTGACATGACCCATTCCATTAGCTTAGCACCCGATCGTTTAGTATGTTGCTATTGCTTTCTTCATGACTTATACATGTTCCTATGACTATGAGATTATGCAACTCCTGTTTACCGGAGGAACACTTTGTGTGCTACCAAATGTCACAACGTAACTTGGTGATTATAAAGGTGCTCTACAGGTGTCTCTAAAGGTACATGTTGGGTTGGCGTATTTTGAGATTAGGATTTGTCACTCCGATTGTCGGAGAGGTATCTCTGGGCCCTCTCGGTAATGCACATCACTTAAGCCTTGCAAGCAATGCAACTAATAAGTTAGTTGCAAGATGATGTATTACAGAACGATTAAAGAGACTTGCCGGTAACAAGATTAAACTAGGTATTGAGATACCGACGATCGAATCTCCAGCAAGTAACATACCGATGACAAAGGGAACAAATGTATGTTGTTATGCGGTCTGACCGATAAAGATCTTCGTAGAATATGTAGGAGCCAATATGAGCATCCAGGTTCCGCTATTGGTTATTGACCGAAGACGTGTCTTGGTCATGTCTACATTGTTCTCAAACCCGTAGGGTCCGCACGCTTAATGTTACGATACAGTTTCATTATGAGTTTATATATTTTGATGTATCGAAGGTTATTCGGAGTCCCGGATGTGATCACGGACTTGACGAGGAGTCTCGAAATGGTCGAGACATAAAGATCGATATATTGGATGACTATATTTGGACACCGGAAAGGTACCGGGTGAGATTGGGACAATACCGGATCATCGGGAGGTTATCGGAACCCCCTGGGAGGTATATGGGCCTTATTGGGCCTTAGTGGAAAGGAGGGGAAAGGAGCAATGGAGGGGGCGCCCCCCCAAGCCCAATCCGAATTGGGAGGCCCCCCCTTTCCTTCCTCCCTCCTTCCTTTTCCTTCCCTCTCCTACTCCTAGTAGGAAAAGAGGGAGTCCTACTCCCTGTGGGAGTTGGACTCCCCCCTAGGGCGCGCCACCCTCCTTGGCCGGCCCCCTCCTCCACTCCTTTATATACGGGGGCAGGGGGCACCCCATAGGCACAACAGTTGATCATTGATCTCTTAGCCGTGTGCGTTGCCCCCCTCCACCATAGTCCTCGATAATATTGTAGCGGTGCTTAGGCGAAGCCCTGCGATGGTAAAACATCAAGATCGTCACCACGCCGTCGTGCTGACGGAACTCATCCCCGACACTTTGCTGGATCAGAGTCTGGGGATCGTCATCGAGCTGAACGTGTGCTAGAACTCGGAGGTGTCGTAGTTTCGGTGCTTGATCGGTCGGGCCATGAAGACGTACGATTACATCAACCGCGTTGTGCTAACGCTTTCGCTTCCAGTCTACGAGGGTACGTAGACAACACTCTCCCCTCTCATTGCTATGCATCACCATGATCTTGCGTGTGCGTAGGATTTTTTTTGAAATTACTATGTTCCCCAACAGTGGCATCCGAGCCTAGGTTTTATGCATTGATGTTATATGCACGAGTAGAACACAAGTGAGTTGTGGGCGATATAAGTCATACTGCTTACCAGCATGTCATACTTTGGTTCAGCGATATTGTTGGATGAAGCGGCCCGGACCGACATTACGCGTACGCTTACGCGAGACAGGTTCTACCAACGTGCTTTGCACACAGGTGGCTGGCGGGTGTCAGTTTCTCCAACTTTAGTTGAACCGAGTGTGGCTACGCCCGGTCCTTGCGAAGGTTAAAACAGCACCAACTTAACAAACTATCATTGTGGTTTTGATGCGTAGGTAAGAACGGTTCTTGCTAAGCCCGTAGCAGCCACGTAAAACTTGCAACAACAAAGTAGAGGACGTCTAACTTGTTTTTGCAGGGCATGTTGTGATGTGATATGGTCAAGACATGATGCTAAATTTTATTGTATGAGATGATCATGTTTTGTAACCGAGTTATCGGCAACTGGCAGGATCCATATGGTTGTCGCTTTATTGTATGCAATGCAATCGCGCTGTAATGCTTTACTTTATCACTAAGCGGTAGCGATAGTCGTGGAAGCATAATATTGGTGAGACGACAACGATGCTACGATGGAGATCAAGGTGTCGCACCGGTGACGATGGTGATCATGACGATGCTTCGGAGATGGAGATCACAAGCACAAGATGATGATGGCCATATCATATCACTTATATTGATTGCATGTGATGTTTATCTTTTATGCATCTTATCTTGCTTTGATTGACGGTAGCATTATAAGATGATCTCTCACTAAATTTCAAGATAAAAGTGTTCTCCCTGAGTATGCACCGTTGCCAAAGTTCGTCGCGCCCAGACACCATGTGATGATCGGGTGTGATAAGCTCTACGTCCATCTACAACGGGTGCAAGCCAGTTTTGCACACGCAGAATACTCAGGTTAAACTTGGTGAGCCTAGCATATGCAGATATGGCCTCGGAACACTGAGACCGAAAGGTCGAGCGTGAATCATATAGTAGATATGATCAACATACTGATGTTCACCATTGAAAACTACTCCATTTCACGTGATGATCGGTTATGGTTTAGTTGATTTGGATCACGTGATCACTTAGAAGATTAGAGGGATATCTTTCTAAGTGGGAGTTCTTAAGTAATATGATTAACTGAACTTAAATTTATCATGAACTTAGTACCTGATAGTATCTTGCTTGTTTATGTTTGATTGTAGATAGATGGCCCGTGCTATTGTTCCGTTGAATTTTAATGCGTTCCTTGAGAAAGCAAAGTTGAAAGATAATGGTAGCAATTATACAGACTGGGTCCATAACTTGAGGATTATCCTCATTGCTGCACAGAAGAATTACGTCCTGGAAGCACCGCTGGGTGCCAGGCCTGCTGCTGGAGCAACACCAGATGTTATGAACGTCTGGCAGAGCAAAGCTGATGACTACTCGATAGTTCAGTGTGCCATGCTTTATGGCTTAGAATCGGGACTTCAACGACATTTTGAACGTCATGGAGCATATGAGATGTTGCAGGAGTTAAAGTTAATATTTCAAGCAAATGCCCGAATTGAGAGATATGAAGTCTCCAATAAGTTCTATAGCTGCAAGATGGAGGAGAATAGTTCTGTTAGTGAAAATATACTCAGAATGTCTGGGTACCACAACCACTTGACTCAATAGGGAGTTAATCTTCCTGATGATAGTGTCATTGACAGAGTTCTTCAATCACTGCCACCAAGCTACAAAAGCTTCATGATGAACTATAATATGCAAGGGATGGATAAGACAATTCCCGAGCTCTTCACGATGCTAAAAGCTGCGGAGGTAGAAATCAAGAAGGAGCATCAAGTGTTGATGGTTAACAAGATCACTAGTTTCAAGCAAAAGGGCAAAGGGAAGAAGGGGGGACTTCAAGAAGAATAGCAAGCAAGTTGCTGCTCAGGAGAAGAAACCCAAGTCTGGACCTAAGCCTGAAACTGAGTGCTTCTACTACAAGCAGACTGGTCACTGGAAGCGGAACTGCCCCAAGTATTTGGCGGATAAGAAGGATGGCAAAGTGAACAAAGGTATATGTGATATACATGTTATTGATGTGTACCTTACTAGAGCTCGTAGTAGCACCTGGGTATTTGATACTGGTTCTGTTGCTAATATTTGCAACTCGAAACAAGGACTACAGATTAAGCGAACACTGGTGAAGGATGAGGTGACGATGCGCGTGGGAAATGGTTCCAAAGTCGATGTGATCGCGGTCGGCACGCTACCTCTACATCTACCATCGGGATTAGTATTAGACCTAAATAATTGTTATTTGGTGCCAGCGTTGAGCATGAACATTATATCTGGATCTTGTTTGATGTGAGACGATTATTCATTTAAATAAGAGAATAATGGTTGTTCTATTTATATGAGTAATATATTTTATGGTCATGCACCCTTGAAGAGTGGTCTATTTTTGATGAATCTCGATAGTAGTGATACACATATTCATAATGTTGAAGCCAAAAGATGCAGAGTTGATAATGATAGTGCAACTTATTTGTGGCACTGCCGTTTAGGTCATATCGGTGTAAACACATGAAGAAACTCCATACTGATGGACTTTTGGAACCACTTGATTATGAATCACTTGCTACTTGCGAACCGTGCCTCATGGGCAAGATGACTAAAACGCCGTTCTCCGGTACTATGGAGATAGCAACAGATTTGTTGGAAATCATACATACAGATGTATGTGGTCCAATGAATGTTGAAGCTCGTGGCGGATATCGTTATTTTCTCACCTTCACAGATGATTTAAGCATATATGGGTATATCTACTTAATGAAACATAAGTCTGAAACATTTGAAAAGTTCAAAGAATTTCAGAGTGAAGTTGAAAATCATCGTAACAAGAAAATAAAGTTTCTACGATCTGATCGTGGAGGAGAATATTTGAGTTACGGGTTTGGTTTACATTTGAAACAATGCGGAATAGTTTCGCAACTCACGCCACCCGGAACACCACAGCGTAATGGTGTGTCCGAACATCGTAATCGTACTTTACTTGATATGGTGCAATCTATGATGTCTCTTATAGATTTACCGCTATCGTTTTGGGGTTATGCTTTAGAGACGGCCGCATTCACGTTAAATAGGGCACCATCAAAATCCGTTGACACGATGCCTTATGAACTATGGTTTGGCAAGAAACCAAAGTTGTCGTTTCTGAAAGTTTGGGGCTGCGATGCTTATGTGAAAAAGCTTCAACCTGATAAGCTCGAACCCAAATCGGAGAAATGTGTCTTCATAGGATACCCGAAGGAGACTGTTGGGTACACCTTCTATCACAAATCCGAAGGCAAGACATTTGTTACTAAGAATGGATCCTTTCTAGAGAAGGAGTTTCTCTTGAAAGAAGTGAGTGGGAGGAAAGTAGAACTTGATGAGGTAACTGTACCTTCTCCATTATTGGAAAGTAGTACATCACAGAAAACCGGTTTCTGTGACACCTACACCAATTAGTGAGGAAGCTAATGATGATGATCATGAAATTTCAGAACAAGTTACTACTGAACCTCGTAGATCAACCAGAGTAAGATCCGCACCAGAGTGGTACGGTAATCCTGTTCTGGAAGTCATGCTACTAGATCATGATGAACCTACGAACTATGAAGAAGCGATGGTGAGCCCAGATTCCACAAAATGGCTTGAAGCCATGAAATCTGAGATGGGATCCATGTATGAGAACAAAGTGTGGACTTTGGTTGACTTGCCCAATGATCAGCAAGCAATTGAGAATAAATGGATCTTCAAGAAGAAGACTGACGCTGACGGTAATGTTACTGTCTCCAAAGCTCGACTTGTCGCAAAAGGTTTTCAACAAGTTCAAGGGATTGACTACGATGAGACGTTCTCACCCGCAGCGATGCTTAAGTCTGTCTGAATCATGTTAGCAATTGCCGCATTTTATGATTATGAAATTTGGCAGATGGATGTCAAAACTGCATTCCTGAATGGATTTCTGGAAGAAGAGTTGTATATGATGCAGCCGGAAGGTTTTGTCGATCCAAAGGGAGCTAACAAAGTGTGCAAGCTCCAGCGATCCATTTATGGACTGGTGCAAGCATCTCGGAGTTGGAATAAATGCTTTGATAGTGTGATCAAAGCATTTGGTTTTATACAGACTTTTGGAGAAGCCTGTATTTACAAGAAAGTGAGTGGGAGCTCTGTAGCATTTCTGATATTAAATGTGGATGACATATTGCTAATCGGAAATGATATAGAATTTCTGGATAGCATAAAGGGATACTTGAATAAGAGTTTTTGAGTGAAAGACCTCGGTGAAGCTGCTTACATATTGGGCATTAAGATCTATAGAGATAGATCAAGACGCTTAATTGGACTTTCACAAAGCACATACCTTGACAAAGTTTTGAAGAAGTTCAAAATGGATCAAGCAAAGAAAGGATTCTTGCCTGTGTTACAAGGTGTGAAGTTGAGTAAGACTCAATGCCCGACCACAGCAGAAGATAGAGAGAAAATGAAAGATGTTCCCTATGCTTCATCCATAGGCTCTATCATGTATGCAATGCTGTGTACCAGACCTGATGTGTGCCTTGCTATAAGTCTAGCAGGGAGGTACCAAAGTAATCCAGGAGAGGATCACTGGACAGCGGTCAAGAACATCCTGAAATACCTGAAAAGGACTAAGGATATGTTTCTCGTATATGGAGGTGACAAAGAGCTCATCGTAAATGGTTTCGTTGATGCAAGCTTTGACACTGATCCGGACGATTCTAAATCGCAAACCGGATACATATTTACATTAAACGGTGGAGCTGCCAGTTGGTGCAGTTCTAAACAAAGCATCGTGGCGGGATCTACATGTGAAGCGGAATACATAGCTGCTTCAGAAGCAGCAAATGAAGGAGTCTGGATGAAGGAGTTCATATCCGATCTAGGTGTCATACCTAGTGCATCGGGTCCAATGAAAATCTTTTGTGACAATACTGGTGCAATTGCCTTAGCAAAGGAATCCAGATTTCACAAGAGAACCAAGCACATCAAGAGATGCTTCAATTCCATCCGGGATCTAGTCCAGGTGGGAGACATAGAGATTTGCAAGATACATACGGATCTGAATGTAGCAGACCCATTGACTAAGCCTCTTCCATGAGCAAAACATGATCAGCACTAAGGCTCCATGGGTGTTAGAATCATTACTGTGTAATCTAGATTATTGACTCTAGTGCAAGTGGGAGACTGAAGGAAATATGCCCTAGAGGCAATAATAAAGTTATTATTTATTTCCTTATATCATGATAAATGTTTATTATTCATGCTAGAATTGTATTAACCGGAAACATAATACTTGTGTGAATACATAGACAAACAAAGTGTCACTAGTATACATCTACTTGACTAGCTCATTAATCGAAGATGGTTATGTTTCCTAACCATAGACATGAGTTGTCATTTAATTAACGGGATCACATCATTAGGAGAATGATGTGATTGACATGACCCATTCCATTAGCTTAGCACCCGATCGTTTAGTATGTTGCTATTGCTTTCTTCATGACTTATACATGTTCCTATGACTATGAGATTATGCAACTCCCGTTTACCGGAGGAACACTTTGTGTGCTACCAAATGTCACAACGTAACTGAGTGATTATAAAGGTGCTCTACAGGTGTCTCCAAAGGTACATGTTGGGTTGGCATATTTCGAGATTAGGATTTGTCACTCCGATTGTCGGAGAGGTATCTCTGGGCCCTCTCGGTAATGCACATCACTTAAGCCTTGCAAGCAATGCAACTAATAAGTTAGTTGCAAGATGATGTATTACAGAACGAGAAAAGAGACTTGCCGGTAACAAGATTGAACTAGGTATTGAGATACCGACAATCGAATCTCGGGCAAGTAACATACTGATGACAAAGGGAACAAACGTATGTTGTTATGCGGTCTGACCGATAAAGATCTTCATAGAATATGTAGGAGCCAATATGAGCATCCAGGTTCCGCTATTGGTTATTGACCGGAGACGTGTCTCGGTCATGTCTACATTGTTCTCGAACCCGTAGGCTCCGCACACTTAACGTTACGATGACAGTTTCATTATGAGTTTATATATTTTGATGTACCGAAGGTTGTTCGGAGTCCCGGATGTGATCACGGACTTGACGAGGAGTCTCGAAATGGTAGAGACATAAAGATCGATATATTGGAAGACTATATTTGGACACCGGAAAGGTTCCAGGTGAGATTGGGACAATACTAGATCACCGGGAGGTTATCGGAACCCCCCGGGAGGTATATGGGCCTTATTGGGCCTTAGTGGAAAGGAGGGGAAAGGAGCAAGGGAGGGGGCGCCCCCCCCAAGCCCAATCTGAATTGGGAGGGGGGCCGGCCCCACCTTTCCTTCCTCCCTTCTTCCTCTTCCTTCCCTCTCCTACTCCTAATAGGAAAAAGGGGAGTCCTACTCCCTGTGGGAGTTGGACTCCCCCCTAGGGTGCGCCACCCTCCTTGGTCGGCCCCCTCCTCCACTCCTTTATATACGGGGGCAGGGGGCACCCCATAGACACAACAGTTGATCATTGATCTCTTAGCCGTGTGCGGTGCCCCCCTCCACCATAGTCCTCGATAATATTGTAGCGGTGCTTAGGCGAAGCCCTACGACGGTAAAACATCAAGATCGTCACCACGCTGTCGTGCTGACGAAACTCATCCCCGACACTTTGCTGGATCGGAGTCCGGGGATCATCATCGAGCTGAACGTGTGCTAGAACTCGGAGGTGCCGTAGTTTCGGTGCTTGATCGGTCGGGTCGTGAAGACGTACGACTACATCAACCGCGTTGTGCTAACGCTTCCGCTTCCGGTCTACGAGGGTATGTAGACAACACTCTCCCCTCTTGTTGCTATGCATCACCATGATCTTGCGTGTGTGTAGGATTTTTTTTGAAATTACTACGTTCCCCAACAAGATCTAGGTATTACCATATTTGGTATTGGGAAACAAAAGAGAAAATTTCTTTTCTATAGCATTTATCTTTATATTTTGAGAGAGGACGTGGCCATTAATGGTGGAAGAAAGATTAATCATGTTACAGAAATTTGTATCTAAACTAGCCCTCATTTCTTTGATCCCCCTCAAGAAAACCTTCCTCAAAAATAGAATCTAGAACTTGTTTGAACGAAGAGGGTAAACCAATATAAAAGCTTTTCAGGTATATCTCAATTTGATATTGGGGCACATAACTAGCCTGGATCCTTAATAGCCTATCCCAAGCATCTTACAAAGATTCATCAAATAAATAATGAAAAATTCCGGGATCATCTTCATCAAAATTATTCAAACTCTCATTGATAACCCCGGTAGGTCTTTCCATAGCATAATTATTTATGAGCTTAGAGAGGACAGAGGGACTATCCAGAGTAAAACCCGGGAGAGGACCCTTAGCCCTTTTTGAATCGGCCATGGCACAAGAGAAATAAACAGGGAAAGGCGAATAAAACGGCAAGGTTGAAGTGGGGGAGAGGAAAATGAGAGGCAAATGACAAATAATGTAATGCAAGGGATAAGAGTTTGTGATGGGTACTTGGTATGTCTTGACTTGTGTGTAGTGTCCCCAGCAACGGCGCCAGAAATCCTTCTTGCTACCTCTTGAGCACTGCGTTGGTTTTCCCTTGAAGAGGAAAGGGTGATGCAGCAAAGTAGCGTAAGTATTTCCCTCAATTTTTGAGAACCAAGGTATCAATCCAGTAGGAGGCCACACGCAAGTCCCTCGTACCTACACAAACAAATAAGAACCTCGCAACCAACACGATAAAGGGGTTGTCAATCCCTTCACGGTCACTTACGAGAGTGAGATCTGATAGAGATAATAATAATAAGATAAATATTTTTGGTATTTTTATGAGAAAGATTGAAAGTAAAGATTGCAAAGTAAAGTAGATTGGAAACTTATATGATAAAAGATAGACCTGGGGCTCGTAGGTTTCACTAGTGCTTCTCTCAAGATAGCATAAGTATTACGGTGGGTGAACAAATTACTGTCGAGCAATTGATAGAAAAGCGAATAATTATGAGAATATCTAGGCATGATCATGTATATAGGCATCATGTCCGTGACAAGTAGACTGACTCCGGCCTGCATCTACTACTATTACTCCACACATCGACCGCTATCCACCATGCATCTAGAGTATTAAGTTCATAAGAATAGAGTAACGCATTAGGCAAGATGATATGATGTAGAGGGATAAAATCAAGCAATATGATATAAACCCCATCTTTTTATCCTCGATGGCAACAATACAATGCGTGTCGTTTCCCTTTCTGTCACTGGGATCGAGCACCGCAAGATCGAACCCAAAGCTAAGCACTTCTCCCATTGCAAGAAAGATCAATCTAGTAGGCCAAACCAAACTGATAATTCGAAGAGACTTGCAAAGATAAACCAAGCATACATAAAAGATTTCAGAGAAGAATCAAATATTGTTCATAGATAGTGTCGGATTTCGGGTTCCGGCAGACCCTTGAGGTTCGAACACTGGGGTGCGCGCGGAGATTTCGCCTCCTACCTACCTGCACCCCTCCGCCTCGCTAGGATCTAAGCAATGGAAAGAACAACACGAATGACACAGGGTTTATACTGGTTCGGGCCACCGTTGTGGTGTAATACCCTACTCCAGTGTGTGGTGTGGTGGATTGCCTCTTGAGCTGATGATGATGAACAATACAAGGGAGAACAGCCTCGCGAGGGTCTGCTCTTGGCTGGGGCGATGAACTGCTGGGAGGAGTTCAGTCACCCTTCTCTCTCTCTCTCTCCTTCCTTCTCTTTTCCTTCTCTCGTCTTTTTCCTCTTCCCCCGTCTCTCTCTCATTCTGTGGGTGGTTGGTCCTATTTAAAGAGGCCCTGGTCCTCTTCCCAAATATCGAGAGGGAAGGGAGCCAACAATGGCGGGCTAATTTGAAGGGGGACAGCTAGTACCAGCTATCCTGACAAAAGTAGTCTTCGCCTGCACAAAGCTCTGGTGGTGACGCCGTCTTGGGCTCCACAATGACCTCCGTCTTGCAGTCCTCCTGGTCTTGGTCTTGTTGCACCGAAATGGCAACCTTTGCCTGATGCCTCGGTACTCCGCGGCTGCGCTTGCTCCCTTTGCACCAAAGAGGAGAGGAGGACGCTGCGCGGGCTGGCACCCGCCTGGCGCCTTTGGTCGTCATGGCTTGCGTCAGGGCACCTCGTGAGGTACCCCGCCTTGCTCTCTCCGCCTCCTTGCGAGCCAGCCTGATGAGGCCGTGCCTGAGGAAGCTCCGCGTCGTCCGCCCCTCGAGGCTTGGCCCCTCGTGAGGGTCTTGGGTCTGTGTTGGTGAAGATGGGCCGTGCTGGGCCCCCCTTTGAGCCACGCCGCAGGCCGCAGGCAGGCATGTCTGGGGACCCCCGTTCCCAGAATGCCGACAGTAGCCCCCGGGCCCAAGGCGCGCCCAGACTTGGCCGTGCAGGGAGGCGGAAGGGCAAGAGCGAAGCGCCGCGGGCCCTAACAGCCTGCGGCCTTGGGTGCCGCGTGGCGGTTGAATGGACGTGGGCGTCTCCACTTCCCCATGGCGCCTCGGCAACTGCACGGATTGGACAAGTTCCTGCATGCAAAGCGGGTCATGATTACCTGCGATCGTGGAGGTCGACGGTTGGCCTTCGCCGGCTATAAGTACGGAACGGCGTGCGCCCTTCCAGTTCATCCCCCCTTGCTTCTCCTTCTTCTTCATGGCCCCGTCGAGGAGGTTCTCGGCCGCAGAGAAGGGGAAGGCTCACCAGGTTGAGCCTGCCTCTCCCCCGCCTAAGCGCGGCCGAGGGCGCCCTCGCAAACATCCTGTGGCCACCACGGCAGCTCCCCGCGGCCGTGGAGACGATTTCCAGCGCGGCGACGGGCGGATCGTTGCGGCCGGGGGGCGCGCTCCGGTCGCGCGTCCCCCTAGGCCGTGCTTTCACACTGCAGAGGTGCTATCGGAGTTCGTCGTGTGGTCGGCGGAGCCGACTAGCACCCGGCTTCCGCTTCCTCACTTCCTCCTCGGCGAGCTCCTGGCCGGCGCTCCGGGCGGCCTCGGGCTTCAGGCCGACGGCTGCTGCAGCCAGGCCTCATGGGCTTCACTGGAGGTCTCCGCAGCCGGGAGCCTGGTCTTGGCCCGCGGTTGGCAGACGTTTGCCCGCGCGCGTGGCCTAAGCCGTCGTTGCACCCTGCACTTCAAGTTTGACGGTGATGCCACCCTCTACGTGAGGGTGTTTGGGGAAGATGGTCACCGCGCAGGGTGCTGCCCCTAGGACGACGACCACGGGCGGGAGCCTAGCTCCGGCGACGATGGAGAAGACAGCGCTCGCGTGACTGGCGGCGCTCGGGGTTCCCCAAACTTCTCCAGTTCTTCTTCAGGTGGCGACTCTTCCAGCGGTGGCCGCGGTCAGCCTCCACGTCGTCGCATCTGCTTGGGGGGTGGTAGCGTGTCCGCCCGCCGTCGTGCCCCGGTGAAGCACGAGAGAGAGTCTGCCTGAGCCCCGGAGGCAGCTCGAGTCTTCCCTGCAGGCCGGTGTGAGGCGAGCTGCACCTGATCTGTTCTTTCTTTTCCTTTTTTCCCGCGTAAAAAAGACAGTAGTGTGGAGCCCCGCGGGGGCATGTTTGGGTTATTACTGTTAATCATCGTTTTGCTTCCGTTATCGTGCCTTCCGGCTACATGCCCGTGTGTGGATAGTTCCCGGCCCCAGCCGTAGGGGGGGGGGGCGACCGACCCAGGCCCTGTGTTCGTGTCGCGATGCCCGTGGGGCACGGACTGGAGGGGTGCTCCTGTAATGGACCCAGGTCGCGGATCCTTTGAACGACTAGGACGAGAACACTCGCGAGGGCGCTCAGCAGCCCCCCCCTCGCGAGGCCTTGCATAAGAGAAATCAAGGTAGGAGAGTGAAAAGTCGAAGAACCACAAGCCAAAGACGGCAACAACTTCAATAAAACTTCGAATGGGAAGGAACAAGCCAACTGCGGAAAGCAAATGAAAAGCCGCGTCCGGCACCTAATCTAGTCTTCAACGTCTTCTCACCAGCGCGGAGCTAAGTGCTGCCACTGGGCGTGGGAGGGAGCCCCAGGGCCTGAGGTCGGCGCTCCTGAGACTCCGGGGCGTGTACAGCCCCAACTCATTATTACGTGAGAGTGTCACGGGCGGCGAGCTTCACAGGCGTTGGCCTTCTTCACAGGCTTCGGGCCTTTTCCAAAACGCGACAGCTTCACAGGCATTCGCCTTCTTCACAGGCTCTGGGCCTTTTCCAAAACGCGACAGCTTCACAGGCATTCGCCTTCTTCACAGGCTCTGGGCCTTTTCCAAAACGCGACAGCTTCACAGGCATTCGCCTTCTTCACAGGCTCTGGGCCTTTTCCCAAACGCGACAGCTTCACAGGCATTCGCCTTCTTCACAGGCTCTGGGCCTTTTTAGGGGTAGAACCTCCGGAGGTGCTGGATGTTCCATGCGTTCTGGACCGGCACCCCCTCCTGAGTCTCCAAGCGCGCGGAGCCGGGCCTGGACACATGAACAACTTTGAACGGGCCCTCCCACATGGGAGAGAGCTTGTGCAGCCCCTCCCTGGAGAGAACCTGCCTGAGCACGAGGTCTCCTACCTCGAGAGTTCTGGGGCGGATGTTGCGGCAGTGATATCGCCGCAGTGCCTGTTGGTACCTCGCCGCTCGCAGCGCGGCTTCTCGGCGACGTTCCTCCCCCAGCACGAGGTCCATCCCCCGCATGGCGTCCTGCTGCGCCTCGTCGAACGCCAGGACCCGCGCAGAGCGACGTCTGACCTCGTGAGGGAGGACCGCTTCGGCTCCGTAGACCAGGAAGAACGGGGTCTCTCCAGTCGGCTTGGTCGCGGTTGTGCGGATGGACCACAACACGGACTGAAGCTCGTCGTACCAACCCCTGCCGCAGGCCTCCAGCTTCTTCTTGAACGTCCTGGTCTTGAGGCCCCTCAGGACCTCTGCATTGGCTCTCTCGACCTGGCCGTTGCTTCGGGGGTGCGCCACTGAAGCGTAGCATATCTGCGTTCCAAGGTTAGCACAGTATGTTTTGAAAAGGTTACTGGTGAACTGCGAACCGTTGTCCGTGATGATGCGGTTCGGCACCCCGAACCGGCTCACGATGCCCTTGATGAACTTGACCGCGGAACCCGCGGGAATGGTGCGGACATCCTCTACTTCAGCCCACTAGGTGAACTTGTCCACGGCGACGTAGAGGTAGCGGTAGCCCCCAGGCGCCCGAGGAAACGGGCCCAAGATGTCCAGCCCCCAGACTGCGAACGGCCACGAAAGGGGTATGATGAGACGACCTTGATGGGGTGACCCTGAAAATAGTGCCGCAGCTTGCGCGAGGCCACCAGTAGCGCGAGGAGGAGCTTCTGAGGCATGGGGTACCGTGCCCTCGCGTCCCGCAACACCGTGCTGACGAAGTACACCGGGTGCTCAACGAGGTTGGGTGCGTCAGTGCTGGTGGCGCCCTCCGGAGTCCATGGCGCCTCCTGAGGCGATGAGGCCTCCAGAGGCTGGCCATCTGGGAGAGGGGCCTCTTCCGCCTCCGGTGCACTCCTCTGCGGTGGCTGATCCTCCTCAGCCGCGGTGGCGGTTTCTGTGGGCCTTCCTTGTTCCTGTTTTGCCTTGTCCCGGGCTGCTGCTGTGGTTTTGATTCGACGCTCCTCCCTAACCGCCACCAGGGCTGCACTGGCGGAGTAGGGAGTGGCGGCGAGGTAAAGCACCAGGGGCTCTTGAGGGTGCGGAGCCACCATGACTGGAGGGCTGGTCAGGTATCTCTTGAGATCTTGGAAAGCCTTGTCGGCCTCTTCGGTCCATTCAAAGGGCCCCTTTTTCTTCATTAGCTGGAAGAAGGGCAGCGCTCGCTCCCCCAACTTTGAGATGAAGCTCCCTAGTGCGGTCACGCGCCCAGTGAGCTTCTGCATTTCTCTGAGGGTCTTCGGCGGGCTCATGTCCTCGACCGCCTTGACCTTCTCCGGGTTAGCCTCGATGCCTCGGTGGGACACGAGGAAACCCAAGAGCTTGCCCGAGGGGACTCCGAACACACACTTCTCTGGGTTGAGCCGCAGGTTCACTGCGTTTAGGCTCGCGAAGGTTTCCTCCAGGTCTTGTATCAGGGTCCTGGCCTCCCGAGACTTCACCACAATGTCATCAACGTAAGCCTCAACATTCTTCCCGAGTTGCGGGCCCAAAGTGATGTGCATCAGCCGCTGAAAGGTCACCCCTGCGTTATGCAGCCCAAATGGCATGCATGTGTAGCAGTACACCCCACACGGGGTTAGGAAGGCTGTCTTTTCGACGTCTTCTACCGCCATCTTGATCTGGTGATACCCAGAGAAGGCATCCAGGAAGCATAGCAGGTCACATTCTACGATGGAATCGATGATCTGGTCGATGCGGGGGAGCGGGAACGGATCTTGCGGGCATGCCTTGTTGAGGTTGGTGAAGTCGACACACATGCGCTCCTTCCCTCCCTTCTTTGGCACAACGACAGGGTTGGCCAACCAACCCGGGTATCGGACCTCGCGAATGACCCCAGCGGCTTCTAGTTTGCGGGTCTCTTGGACGATGAAGGCCTGCTTTTCTGTGGACTGCCGTCTTGCCTTCTGCTTCACGGGACGCATGTTGGGGCACACGTTGAGGTGATGCTCGATTACGCTCCTAGGGATCCCCACCAACTGGTCAGGCTCCCAAGCGAATACCTTCTTGTTCGTGCGCAGGAACTTGACCAGGGCCTCCTCCTGCTCGGGTTCGAGGTTGGCGCCTATGGTGAAAGTGGCGTTGGTGGACCCGTCCTCATCGACGGGTATCTGCTTGGTCTTGGGTGAACAACTGTTTCTTCTTGGCGGGTGCAGCCCCCTTGGGCTCGGGGGTCTCCAAGCCGGCGGGGTGTGCCGACGCCGCAGTCTTGAAGGCGAGCTTGAGTACCCGCAGCGCGTCTCCGGTGTCCCCGTGCACGGTGAGGACACCGCTGCTCCCGGGCATCTTCATGAGGTTGTACGCCGGGTGTGTCGCGACCATGAACTGGGCCAGCGCTGGGTAGCCGAGGATGGCGTTGTAGGGGAGGCCGATGGGGGCGATGTCGAAGTCGACCAGCTCCATGCGGAAGTTGTTGTAGGTGCCGAAGGTTACTGGGAGACGAATCTATCCCAAGGAGCTGGATGATCCACCCCCAATGCCAGAGAAGGGCCGGCTGGGTTGCAGCCGTTCCAGGGGTATGCAGAGGAGGTTGAAGGCCTCGACCGACAGCACGCTGAGGCCCGCACCGCCATCGATAAGAGTTCTGGTGACGGCCACCTGGCAGATGGTGGGTGTGCATAGCATGGGGAGCGCACCCGAGCAGGCCGAGTTGGAGGGGTGGTCCTCCGAGCTGAAGGTCAGGCCGGCCTTGAACGCCGCCTGGTCCGGGAGAGCCTCCTGCCGTGTGGAAGCGGCGCTGACCCGGCGGATGAATGGCTTGACGTGGTTACTTGTAGGCGGCGCCTGCGAGCTGCCAGGAGGGCCGCGACGACCGGGGGTGTTGGTGTAGCGCGATGGGCGGGGAAGAGGCTGCGGGGCTCTTCCCAAGAGGCCCCAGAGGTTTCCGGCAGGTGGAGCAGCCATGGGCGCGGAGCGCTGGTGAGGGCCATGGGGAGCCAGTTGGCCATGACCCTATCGTCACCTCCAACTTCGAGGGGGGCCTCCTCGCTCTCCGGCAAGAAGGCCAGCGGATCTGTCGCGCCGCCGTAGCGCGGCGGCGTCGTTGGCCTGAACTTGTCCGACCATCGTACCCGTTGCAGGACTGGGGCCAGGGCTCGGAGCCCCCTGGCCACGTGCTGGCGCCGGCGGCCAGAGCGGGCGATGCGCTACTCATCGCGAGGCAGGCCGTGGCGGTGGCGGAAGAGAAAACTCCGGTGCACCCCCTACCTGGCGCGCCAAATGTCGGATTTCGGGTTCCGGCAGACCCTTGAGGTTCGAACACTGGGGTGCGCATGGAGATTTCACCTCCTACCTACCTGCACCCCTCCGCCTCGCTAGGATCTAAGCAATGGAAAGAACAACATGAATGACACAGGGTTTATACTGGTTCGGGCCACCGTTGTGGTGTAATACCCTACTCCAGTGTGTGGTGTGGTGGATTGCCTCTTGGGCTGATGATGATGAACAATACAAGGGAGAATAGCCTCGCGAGGGTCTGCTCTTGGCTGGGGCGATGAACTGCTGGGAGGAGTTCAGTGACCCTTCTCTCTCTCTCTCTCTCCTTCCTTCTCTTTTCCTTCTCTCGTCTTTTTCCTCTTCCCCCGTCTCTCTCTCGTTCTGTGGGTGGTTGGTCCTATTTATAGAGGCCATGGTCCTTTTCTCAAATATCGAGCGGGAAAGGAGCCAACAATGGCGGGCTAATTTGAAGGAGGACAGCTAGTACCAACTATCCTGACAAAAGTAGTCTTCGCCTGCACAAAGCTCTGGTGGTGACGCCGTCTTGGGCTCCACAATGACCTCCGTCTTGCAGTCCTCCTGGTCTTGGTCTTGTTGCACCGAAATGGCAACCTTTTCCTGATGCCTCGGTACTCCGTTGCTGCGCTTGCTCCCTTTGCACCAAAGAGGAGAGGAGGACGCTGCGCGGGCTGGCACCCGCCTGGCGCCTTTGGTCGTCATGGCTTGTGTCACGGGCACCTCGTGAGGTACCCCGCCTTGATCTCTCCGCCTCCTCGCGAGCCAGCATGATGAGGCCGTGTCTGAGGAAGCTCTGCATCGTCCGCCCTGCGAGGCTTGGCCCCTCGCGAGGGTCTTGGGTCTGTGTTGGTGAAGATGGGCCGTGCTGGGCCCCCCTTTGAGCCACACCGCAGGCCGCAGGCAGGCAAGTCTGGGGACCCCCGTTCCCAGAACGCCGACAGATAGACTTGATCATAAACCCACAATTCATCGAGTCTCGACAAACACACCGCAAAAAGAGTTACACCGAATAGATCTCCAAGAAGATCGAGGAGAACTTTGTATTGAGATACAAAGAGAGAGAAGAAGCCATCTAGCTAATAATTATGGACCCGAAGGTGTGAAGTAAGCCACTCACACATCACCGGAGAGGCCATGGAGTTGATGTAGAGGCCCTCCATGATCGATGCCCCCTCCAACGGAGCTCCGGAAAAGGCCCCAAGATGGGATCTCTTGGGTACAGAAGGTTGCGGCGGTGGAAATAGGGTTTTGTGGTGCTCCTCGATGTTTTGAGGGTATATGAATATATATAGGAGGAAGAAGTAGGTCAGTTGAGCCACGAGGGGCCCACGAGGGGGGAGGGCGTGTCCCCCTGCCTCGCGGACTCCTCGTTTGTTTCTTGATGTCCACTCCAAGTCCTCTGGATCACATTTGTTCCAAAAAGAACTCTCCCGAAGGTTTCATTCCGTTTGGATTCCGTTTGATATTCCTTTTCTGTGAAACACTGAAATAGGCAAAAAACAGCAATTTGCACTGGGCCTTGGGTTAGTAGGTTAGTCCCAAAAATAATATAAAAGTGTAAAATAAAGCCCATTAACATCCAAAGCAGATAATATAATAGCATGGAACAATCAAAATTATAGATACGTTGGAGACGTATAAGTTGGTACCAAGCGCGCGGAGCCTGCTTGAGTCCGTACAAGGACCGCGAAAGCAGGCACACGTGGTCGGGAAGCGTCAGGTCAACAAACCCGGTGGGCTGCTGGCAGAAGACCTGCTCCTCGAGGTGACTATGGAGAAAGGCGTTGGAGACGTCCATCTGGTGCACTGGCCAAGCACGGGAGACCACAAGGTGGAGAACCATGCGTATCGTGTCGGGCTTGACGACTGGAGCGAAGGTGTCGGTGAAGTCGATGCCAGCATGCTGTCGGAAGCCACGAACGACCCAGAGCACTTTGTATCAATCAAGGGTACCATCAGGACGGAGCTTGTGTTTAAAGACCCACTTACCGGTAATCACGTTGGCGTGCCGGGGACGGGGAACAAGCTGCCACATCCGATTGAGCAACAGGGCGTCAAACTCCTCTTGCATCACAGCCATCCAGAGCGGGTCATGAAGAGCGGCTCGAACAGAGGACGGCAACGGCGACGGCTTAGAGGTGGACGCCGCATGGACGTAGTTGTCCGAGGCGTAGCGCGAGCTCGCGCGAAAAACGCCCGTACGGGTGCGGGTGACCGGACCGGCCACAGGCGCCGGGGCACCGAGGGGACCGTGGGCGCCGGGGGCGCCGAGGGGGCCACCAGCGCCGCGGCTGGAGGAGGCGCGGCATGCGGGGGCGCGCCTCAAAGCCAGGGGCGGGCCAAGAGAGGCACGTGAGCGCCCTGGGAGATGCATCGAGGAGCCCGCGTCACTGGTGACGGGAGGAACAGCCGGGGGTACCTGGTGAAACGGAAACACATGCTCATCAAAGTAAATGTGCCGGGAAGTGAACACACGGTGGGAGACGGGATCATAGCACCGATATCCCTTGGAGTTGGAGGGGTAGCCGATGAAGATGCAAGCAACAGAATGAGGTGCGAGTTTGTGAGGAGCGGAGTCGGCAGTGCTAGGATAGCAAAGGCACCCAAAAATACGCAAGCCATCATAAGATGGGGCGTACCAAAAAGAAGATGGTGAGGTGCATAGTTCCATCGTGGCGGCAAGGGCGAAGGTTAAGGAGAAGAGAAGCAGTAGCGAGTGTGTCCGGCCAGAAGCAAGGCGACACGTTAGGATGGAACAGGAGCGTGCGAACGCAGTCGTTCAGAGTGCGAAAGACGCGTTCGGCTCGACTGTTCTGCTAGGAAGTATACGGGCATGTGAGACGAAAAACTTTCCATGATGCGATAGAAAAGTGCGGAAAGTAAGATTGTCAAACTCTTTTCCATTGTCAGTCTGAAGAGCAAGGATGAAACGCCCAAACTGCGTGCTGACATAAGAGTAAAAAGCCCTCAAAGTGGAGAGTGCATCCCACTTTCTGCGCAAAGAAAAAGTCCACACATAATGAGAATAATTATCAAGGATAACTAGATAATATAAATAGCCCGAATTACTAGAAACCGAAGAGGTCCACACATCGCTATGAATCAATTGAAAAGGAAAAGAAGCTATGGTGGTGGAGTTATTAAACGGGAGGCGAACATGTTTGCCGACACGACAGGCATGACAAGTGTGATCCTCTATCTTATGGCAACTGAAACTGAAACTTAAACTCCTAAGAATATAACGAAGTGTGACGGGGTTGGGATGACCCAAACAAGCATGCCAGAGATCGACGCCGGTGGTGGAGGTGGGCGGCGGATGCACCGGATAGAGCTCGTCGAGGCTGTCATATCGGTGAAGCACCATCCGGGTTCGAGCGTCCTTGACACAAAATCCAAGCTCGTCAAATTCAACAATAACAGAATTTTCACGAGTTAAACAACGAACGGAAACAAGGTTCTTAATAAGATGAGGTGACACAAGTATATTAGACAAAGTAATAGGCATGAAATTAGAAGGAAAAGAAGTGTGCCCGACATGGGTGATAGGGAGTGTGGAACCGTCGCCGACAATGATGCGGCGGTCGGTGATGACGAGAGTGAAGAAGGCAAGATTATTAGGATGAGCAAACATGTGAGCCGTAGCCCCGGTGTCCATGTACCAATCATCACCTCTGGTATAGTTGTTCGTCGTGGGAGCGGCATGCAGTGCAGGAAGAAGTACCGGGTCCCAGGTGCCGGCGGCAGGGCCGGCAAGGGGGACGGAGACTCCATGGGGAGGCCGTAGCCACCGCTCGGCAGCGGCGGTGGGTACTCTCCAGGCGGTATGGGAAGCGGCCCTAGCTACGAATGCGGTGCCGGGTAGGCTGGATGGCCCGCCGAAACAACCTGCTGGCCCGCTGACAGATACTGCAGGTGCTGGGCGCCGTCTGGCTGCTGCCCAGCGGGCGAGTGCTGGCCTGCTGACGACCCGCACCAATACGCGGGAGCCCCATACACAGGCGGGTCGAACGCGCCGCGCAACAGCAAAGGGTCGACGGGCAGAATCGGTGCCGACGGCGGAACGACTACGGACTGGCCGGAGAGCGCTGGCCGTGGGGCGGCGACGTACGCCAGCGAGGACAGCGAAACCGAGCCGTGTGGCAAGTCGAAACGGGATAGCGGGGCCGCGCCATAGGGCGCTGGTGACGGCGACGGCGACGGCGGACGGGCCAGTTGACACCATCACTGGTCCGACGGCGGCGGCTGGGCAGCAACAGGAGGCGTGCAGGCGGCTGGCGGCGCAACTCGGATCGGACGCGAGCAGGACGAGTGCTTTCCGCGGAGACGCGCACGTACGCGGCAACCGGAGCTAACCAGGCACACCAGAAACGATCCGGCGAGATGTAGTTGACTAGCAAAGCTAGCTAGCCTTGACTTGATGGATTTGCTAGCTATGCAAGACACGCACACGAGAACAGGCGGCTTGGGTGCGCGGCTCGCGGCGACGCGGTAGGCGACTGGCGATGTGGACGCGGCAGGCGGCTCGGGCGTGACTTGGCGCGCTGCACACCAACACCGAAGCGAGCGATGCAAGCGAGCGGGTCGGGCGTGACTTGGCGTACGGAGGTAGCAGCGAGCGGGATCGGCAGGCTAGCGAACGGCTCGGGCGTGGGAGGTAGAAGCTAGCGGGTGCAGGCGGGCGGGCGCGATCGGCAGGCTAGCGTGCGGGTGAAGGAGAGAGGTGCAACACGCGCGGGGCTGGCGGGGAGAGCAAGTAGCGGCGGCCGGTGCGGGGGTGTATGGGCGGCGGCGCGGAGGAGGCGGCAACAGAAGACTAGGGATAAAATCTAAAAACTAATATCATGTATGATTGCACGATGTATTGCTTTTCGTGCATAGGCATGTATATATGATGTATAAATATGGGCCATGGATCTCAACTATACATGAACTAGAAAACGAGCCCAATACACAATATGCACATAACACATATACTCAACAGGCACAGGCGATGGCGGTGTGATGCAATGGGCGGGCATGCGGCGGCGCGACTGGAGGAAGAAGATGCAGGTGGGGGAAAACTGAAGGGCAATTGACGATTGGCGCCGGACCAATCTTACGTCGCGTGGAGGTGATTTGCATCTTCACGTATTGCATTTACACAATTTGGGTTAGGTGATATGATTTTTTTTTCATCTACATTATTATCTGTTGGGTGCAGGTTTTGGGGTTTCAAAGATGCAAAAGTTAATTATCTTTTAATCTACGTAGAAATCTTCTGTCTATACTAATATGAAAAGACCCAAAGGCCATCGAACTAAGTCAATCCAACAACCTATACTGCTTCAATGGCGAGCGTTAAACGTGTTTAACATGCAATTAATGTCATACCGAATATTGCACTAATCATAAAATTAACACATAAAAAATAACATACCTAATATCCGTGTGCAATTAATATATTTTCTAAATATTAACGTGCGTTGCACATGCACATTACTAGTTGAAGATGGTTTTCTAACCACTTTTATGGGAAAAGTTCTGTATGAGGGCTATTGGAATTGTTCTCACACAAAAGGCAAAAGCCGAGAGATGTTGTTCGACTTCGTACTCTAGAGCGAACCGAGCCAAGCCGGATATGAACCGCGCCGTCTCGAACTCTCGAGCCCGCCTCGCCGCCTTCTCCTCGTCGTCCTCCTTCTCCTCGTCGTCACTGGCGTCGGAGGCGTGGGATGGGCGCTTCCGGCTACACAAGCCGCGGGGGCAGCACCTGCTCACCAACCCACGCGTCCTCAACGCCATCGCGCGCCACGCCGCGCTCCGTCCGGGCGACGCCGTACTCGAGGTCGGCCCCGGCACTGGCAACCTCACAGCCCGCCTCCTCGCCTCCCCGGTCGACCGCGTCACCGCCGTCGAGATCGACCCGCGCATGGTCGACGCAGTCACGTCCCGTTTCGGGGCACTCGACCTGGCGCACAAGCTCACGGTCTGTCTCTGCCGGCGCCCACCACCTGCTCGATCAAATGCCTAAAGTCAAATGACGAATGGAATTTTCTTTCTCCATTGCCATGCCAGGTGATCCAGGGGGATGCCATGGAGACCGAATTCCCAGAGTTCGACGTTTGCGTGGCTAACATCCCCTACGGGATCTCCTCGCCGCTCATCGCGAAGCTGCTGTTCGGGACGTACCACTTCCGGACAGCAACGCTCCTGCTGCAGAAGGAGTTCGCGCGGCGGCTCGTGGCCATACCAGGCGACTCGGAGTATAACCGCCTGGCGGCCAACGTTGGCATGGTAGCTGACGTGAAGCTGCTCATGGACGTGAGCAAGAGGGACTTCGTTCCCATGCCCAGGGTAGACTCCTCCCTCGTCGAGATCCGGCCGAGGGCGGCTCCGCCTGAGGTCGACCTCGCCGAGTGGCTGGGCTTCACGCGGGAGTGCTTCGGGCAGAAGAACAAGACCCTCGGTGCCATCTTCAAGCAGAAAAGGAAGATCCTGGATCTTCTCAAGCGGTCTCAGAGAAGCGAGAGATGCACAAGCGATGCCCCTGGCATCATCCTCGGTGTTCTTGACGGCGACGGTAATGACGAAGCCTGCAGCGACGAAGACGGCGACAGCAGCGATCGAGCAGCTGGTTTCAGCACGGAAGAGGTCGAGGCTTTCAAGGAAAGGATTGCCGGTGCTTTAGAGTCCACCGAACTCGCTGGGAAGAGGCCGTCCAAGATGTCAAACGACGAGCTTCTTTATTTGCTCAGGCTATTCAACGAGCGAGGGATATGGTTTCAGTAGCACTTGTCAGCGCATCGGATCTTTGATTGTTCACGATGCAAATGACCGCCGCACACAACTGACCCATGTCCATGGAAGCACAGAAGCGAATTTGCCAGTCCATGTATGTTTAGCAGCTGTCTAGCGTACGCTGAGTTGGTTCAGAGTTGCAAAGAGTTTCTTTGAAATTTGGCAACCTTAAGCCGAAGATCTCACACACGTGCTATTCATGAAATGCTTATGATGAAACAGTATTACTAGGATTCACACATACACAATCGTATTGATAGGATTGCAGTTCACAAATGCGATGTTCCTATTACTAGAACTCACAGAAAATTACTGGTAGACAGGACATAACATTAAGCAAATCCTGCAGAATTATGTATGTTTCGACTGTTCAACAGACTGACAATCGATCCTAAAAAAAACAGACTGACAATCATGATTTATGAACAACCACCACCATAGGATCAGGGTGCTACTCTAGACCAAACCGAACCAGAACAGGTGATGCAATCTTTAAACGCTTTCCTCCCTGTGGCTAGTCCAATGGAAAAAAAATCCTTAACCAACACGCAGAAAACATCTGCAGCCTGAAGAGTAATGAAGATCTTTCAAAATGAAAATGCAGATAACATCTGTACAGAGATTCAACACCTGCAAGCAGCCAGTAGATACACTTTTACTTGATGGCAGGAAAGAGTGCTGCATTTTCTCCTGGATACAAAGAGTGTTGCTATGCTACCTTCATCATGGCATAAAAATTTGAATCACCTTTTACTGGACCATATTAAAAGAAATATTAAACGTGGGACAAAACAAGTCACCTGTTACGGGATCATACAATTCAAAAAAGAAAACAGAGAGAAAGTTATACTTATTAAACAGCTGGATGTCAAAAACCATTTCCCAATTTGTGACATGCCTCCGTTTCCATGATTCCATCACATTGTAATGTACTCCTTCCGTCCCATAATGTAAGACGATTTTTGACATTAGATGAAGGAGTATACGGTTACACATGCACAACTGATGATGAATAAACCTGCTAAAGTATCCTACTACAACACATACCTTTTTTACTGGAATGATTTCATTGCATAACTGAAACTAAAATTATATGGTAAGCCAATCATGTCAAACAACATAATTCAAATTGAGAAATGGCATTCTAGACTCAAGAGCTGACCAATGAGTAAATACGTCCTATTTCACACTGAATGCATTGCTTTCATTGAGCAAAATGCTTATGGATCATCGTCATAGCTCTGCATTTTTCTTGAGTTAATACATACAGCATGAATTATACGTACAATTTTACACGCTAAAATGCTATCACTTTGAAATAAAGCCTACCCTTGCAATTATAAGGAAAGGAAAAGGGCGAAAAAGAGTATAAGAAGGTTTTAGTCCACTACCCTCCACAAACTCCTTATCGGCGAGCGAGATGGGACAGAGGCGAAAGGCTTCACCCCGACGACGGCGACGAGGGGAAGACGTCCTTGACGGCAGACGCGGCGGTAAGGTAGTTGAGAGTGTTGCGGAGCGTGTCCCGCTCCCGTCGCAGCCGCGCGGCGGTGTCCTCAAGCTCGAGCAGCGCCTGCTGCTCCCTGGGCGCGCCCTCGAAGGTGTTGCCCACGTAGAAGGAGAATGGGGTGGGGAAGAGGCCCCGGCGCAGGTCCCCGACCTCCTTCTCGGGCTTGCCGTTGAGGCGGTTGGCGATGCGTATGACGTCGCGCATGAGCGCCTCGACCTCGACGGCGAGCGCCTCAGCGTCCTCCCCAGGGGAGGGCGTCTCCGCGGGCGGGCGGTCCTCGAGCCACTGCACGGCGGCGACGAGGTAAGGCTTGTTGCGGACTATGCGGGCGACGCGGAACCGCTCCTGGCCCTTGCAGATGAGGAAGAAGCGGTCGTCAGCGAGGCGCTCGTGCTTGACGACCTCCCCGACGCAGCCGACGTCGGAGGCTCCGTCGGAGCCGGCGAAGACGACGCCGAAGCGGAGGTCGGTGTCGAGCACGGTGTGCATCATGATACGGTAGCGGAACTCGAAGATATGCAGCGCGTGGGTCGCGTCCGGGAAGAGCACGAGCGGGAGAGGGAACAGAGGGAGCTCCACAAGGCCATCGTCGGGCTCGGACGGGTACTGGTCGGGCGACGGCGACGGCGACGACCCGGGCCCTGACGCGGCGAGGCGGCCTCGGCGGCGGTGGCCAGAGGCGTGGAGGCGAGGCGCTGTGCGGAATGCGTGGGCGGGGGAGAAAGGGTGGCGGGAGGCGGCGAGGTGGGGATGGGGGCGCGGGGAGGGGAGGATTTGGGGGAGGAGAGCCATTGGGGAGCGGAGGGATCTTTTCCCCACGGTGGTGAGGAGGGGAACGTGTGGATTTGGGGGAGGTGATTTTTCAGGGGTTTTGTTGTTATGGCCGGGGAAGAAGGGTGTGGGGTCTACGGGCAGAGACAGGGTTAATATGAGTCTTGTGCGGTGTGGTGATGGCGTAGAGGAGAACACGTGGGGGCTTATCCGTCTGGAGGAGCTCGGGCTCGGAGTGGGACACCGCTTTCTTTCCTTTTTTTGTTCATCTTAGTTTTTCTTTTATTTTGAGAGAAAATGCTTTGACATGGTATTTTTTGGTATAGTTAAGTTCGGCCTGCTAAAGACGGCAATGGGCACCCACTACCCACGAATCCTGCGGTAAAAATCCTATTAGAATAAGAGTTTGGAAAAAATAAATATCCATGATCATATGTATATACATATTAGGGTAAGGGTTTGTATTATTTATTATCCACTCCTCACTTTTATAAACATGTGCTCATATTTAGCAAGCTCCATATTCTCTTAGCGACAAGTGAGATCAAAAAGCATCTACAGCAGGCGCCTCAAACTCTGTCATGCGTCCGGACGGATGACCTGGTTAGTTACCAGTCAAAAAAACAATTAAAACGGTCACTCCAAACGGGCCTCAAATGTCAAAGCTGATCAACACCCCTCATATTCATCCTAAATATGGGGCAAATATGAGGAGGCCCGAACGCGTCCGCCACGTTCGACTGACGGCACGACCCCCACAAAAAGTGAACCAAATCCCCTTCTGACCTACCCCTTTGCACTTGCTCCTTGGCGCCAGACGTTTGCTAGCTCCACCGTCACCCTTGCACTGGACTGCACCTTGTCCTCTATGAGTTCGACACATTATGATTCGAAAAGAGCCGGGCAGCCATCAATGTTCTGTTTGTGAACGATATAGACCATGACTTATTAATCTTCTCTATGATAAGCAGAGAAGATTAATAATGACAATCTATATCCTTGGCAAACGGTGCAATGATGACCGAAGCTTATTGCTTCTGGACGACGCGGCTATTTAAGTCGGTCACCTTGCCTTACCTTGCGCGGCGAGGTGAGATTAAACCCTGAAACCCATTGACCCAATACACATGTGAAAATCTTAAGTGCGAGCAATTTATTTGGTGTTTGTAACAGTCCTACCGGCCCAACACGGACTAAAGATCCAAAAAGATCGACGTATATGTGTTTGCATGCATTAGGTGTTTTGGAAACAGGGTTTGTAGTTATAAATGGCGAAATTTAAGGCCCACCCGATCACTGTTCGCAGGAGCATACGTGGACGTTTGAGGGCCCAAATTTGCTGGTTGTGGCTGTAGATGTTCTAAGCTTGGGGGAGCTGATATGTTCATTTTGCATCACTGTTTTTATTATACTTTTTTTCTTTATAGTCGATATTTTGCACATTATAGCTTGATTATAATGCCTTTTCCCCTTCAATTTGCATGAACTACACGGAGAAGGGAATTAGCACAAAGATGAAAACCATGAGCAAAATAATGGCAATGAACAAAGGAATTTTCTGGAGCTCAATAAATTGCCAAAAAAATTACAAGAAAAACTTTAGGAGAAAATACACAATTAGCCGCATGGGGGCCCACATGCACCGCCTCCCGACGTGACAACCCTTGATCTTAGTTTTTCTTTAATTTTGAGAAAATGCTTTGACATGTTTTCTTTGGCACAATTAAATTCGGCCGGCTAAAGATGGCAATGGGGTAAAAACCGTATTAGGATAAGAGCTTGGGAAAAATAAATATCCACGATCATATTTACCTACTAGGGTAAGGGTTTGTATTATTTATTATCCACTCTTCACTTCATAAACATGTGGTCATATTTGGCAAGTTCGGTATTCTCTTAGCGACAAGTGACGTCTAAGAGCATCTACAATCAGGCGCCTCAAACCCTCCCATCCGCCTGGGCGGATGCCCTGGACAGTGAGCGATAAAAAAAGCCACGTCCGACTAATGGCACGCCCCCATAAAAAGTGAACCAAATCCCCTTCTAACCTACTCCTTTTCACTTGCTTCTCCGCGCAGGACGTCTACTATCTCCGTTGTTACCCTTGCACTAGACTGCACCTTGCCCTCTGTGTGTTTAACACGTTGTGATTTAAAAAGAGCCGACAACCATCAATGTTTCATGTGTTAAGGATATAGACCATGACTATTAATCTTCTCTATGATAAGGAGAGAAGATTAATAGTGAGAGTCTATATCATTTGCAAACGGTGCAATGATGATTGAAGCTTATTTCTTTTGGATGATGTTGTTATTTAAGCTGGTCACCTTGCCTCGCGCGGCGAGATGGGACTAAACTCTGAAACTCGCCGACCCAATACGGATGTGAAAATCTTAAGTACGAGTAATTTATTTGGTGTTTGTAACAGCCACACCAGCCTAACAGGGACTACACATTCAAAATGATCGACATGCATGTGTTTGCATGTATTAGGTGTTTTGGAAATAGGGTTTGTAGTTGTAAATGGCAAAATTTGAGGCCCTCTCAGTCACTGTCCGCGGACGTTTGAGGACCCATTCGTAGGTTGCGGCTATAGATGTTCTAAGCCTGGGGGAGCTGATATGTTCATTTGCAACATTGTTTTTCATTATAATTTTTCTTTATAGTTGATATTATCCACATTATAACTCAATTATACTTCCTTTTCCCTTCAATTTGCATGCGCTACACGGAGAAGGGAATTAGCACAGAGATGAAAAACATGAGCAAAATAATGGTAGTGAACAAATGAATCTTCCGGAGCTCAATAAATTGCCAAAAAAATACAAAAAAAAAACTTTAGGAGAAAAGATACACTTAGTCGTGTGGGACCCACATGCACCGCCTCCCGACGTGACGCCCTCTGCACTATATTTTCAATCCCCTTGAAAAACTCTAAGGGGGTTTTGTTGGAAATATGCCCTAGAGCCAATAATATTTGTATTATTATATTTTCATATTCATAATTAAAGAGTTTATATTCTATGTTATAACTGCTATGATCCTGGAATATGCGATTTAGTGGAAAACTCATATACACGTCTGCAATGATAAATGGTTAAATAAAAGGTTCCTATTCTTGCCTCTGGGACTAGCTCAAGTGTTGTTTGTGATCACGTTTTCCAGATCTTAGTATATCGTTAAGTGTAACGATAGTCCTAAAACAACATTGAGATTATGAAGTGTTGTTTGTGATCGCGTTTTCCAGATCTTAGTATATCGTTAAGTGTAACGATAGTTCTAAAACAACATTGAGATTATGAAGTTAGAAGAACCATCATATTGGATCGATCCAAACTTGTTCGTTATGAATTGAGTTAATATCTTTTGTATTCAATTATAATAACATGGAGTGTTAATGTTGATTTTGCTCCTTAGACCATGAGAGTATCATAGTCACTTCTTATCGTACGGTGGATTTTGGTATTACTCAAACGTCACCCGTAACATGTTGATCATAATGACAACTTGCAGGCTCATCGGAAAGTTTGACAAGGGACTAGATAGCTCGAGAGTGGGGTTTGATCTTCCAAGGACAAAGAGATATTCTTAAGGCCCTCTCGGTGTGACGGCATACAACATCATATTGGCCAGATACAGGTCACTTCGTCATAGGGATGCCGGAACACAATAACGAGAAAGAAGAACAAAACCGGTAACGAGGATAACGGTATAGTGAGCATGTGATGACTTAGGAGGATACCGGTGAATCCCGGGTTTTGTGAGGTATCGCGAAGCAAAGGGAACATCACATGATAACCAAAGGTTCAGTCGAGTATCATTCGTGTGCACATAGGGATCAATATGGATGTCCACGGTTCCACTATCGGTCATTGAACGAAGGGGTTTCGTTCATGTCTATGAGTTGCGGAATCTACGGGGTCACAAGATTAAGGCAATCATGATCTGCTGAGTGTTAGTGCGACGGGAGTGATGAGAATATATTCATGCTGTTTCATTAATATTTAGAATAGTTTTGAGAGGATCCGGAATCGTTTCGGGGTCACTGAAAGGGTTTCAGAGAGTATCGGGTAATACCAGGTATTACCGATAATTAATATATAGGTGGAAAATGTTTGCAGGGATGTTGAATTATATATAAAAGGGTCTGAAAATATTTAGAACACTTTTATTTTTAATTTAATATCAACAGGCCTAAAAAGGTGGTGGAAGGCAACTTGGGTGTAACACCCCGGATGTAACTTTCCCTATTTGTACTCCAACTCTTGCCGTTTCCGGCGTTAAGTTATATTTATTATCTCGGGTTCGGGTTTTTGTCTCCGTGTGTTGTTGTCGTTGTCATGCATCTCATATCATGTCATCATGTGTATTGCATTTGCATACGTGTTCGTCTCTTGCATTCGAGCATTTTCCCCGTTGTCCGTTTTGCATTCCGGCGCTTCGTTCTCCTCCGGTGGCCATTTCTAACTTTCTTTCGTGTGTGGGGATTAAACATTTCCGGATTGGACCGAGACTTGCCAAGCGGCCTTGGTTTACTACCGGTAGACCGCCTGTCAAGTTTCGTATCATTTGGACTTCGTTTGATACTCCAACTGTTAACCGAGGGACCGAAAAGGCCTCGTGTGTGTTGCAGCCCAACACCCCTCCAATTTGGCCCAAAACCCACCAAACTCTGCTCCATCATCTAGAGCGTTCGATCACGATCGCGTGGCCGAAAACCTCACCTCATTTGGACTCTCCTAGCTCCCTCTATGCCTATTTAAACACCCCCCCGATTTTCGGATCTCCTCCTACCTCCGAAACCCTAATTTTCCACCGCGCGCCGCGGGACATTGTCTGCCCGGGGCAGATACACCGCCGCCAGCCAACCGCCTCCTGCCACGTGGCACCCGCCACCTCGCCGCTGCCGCGGCCCGGGGAGCCCAGAGCCGGCCCCCGCGGCCCGAGCCGCCGCGCCGCCACCTCCCTCTCCTCCGAGTCGCAGCCGCCGCCTCCGCGCGCAACCGCCGCCGCCTCCGCGCGTCGCCTCCGCGCGCCGCGTCGCCGCGCTCCGGCCGCCGCCCCGTCCATCTCCAACTCTGGCCACCTCGACCTCTCCGGCGCTCCCGAGCACTGTTCCGGCGAAGATCCGGCCGTCCTCGTAATCCATGCAAACCCTAGATCTCGGAGGCGTTTTTTTTCTCTAAGTCCCAGAAATTCTGATCCAAGTGCTCATGTTCGTAGCTCCGTAACTTCGCATCCATAGCTCCGATTCATGCATATAGCATATCAAAATGTTCATCTCAGAGAGTACATCATTTCGTTCCATTGCATCATTTTTATTTGAGTTCATCTTGATGCCCGAAATGCTTTTAGAAGAGGGCTACTTGAGATAATTGCCAGATCTGCTACTTCATTTAGGATTTTGTCATTTTTGCCATGATTAATGTGTGCATGATATGCCCTGATGCTCTACATGTGTTCTGTTAAGGGTTTTGTCATCTTTTCAGAGGTGCAACCCATGTATTTTTGTGATGTGTGTGGTGACTAGTGCAAGCTTGCAAAGTGGTGCACTTGCTAATTCTGTTTTCAGGGACTTAGTAATTTCACTAAGTGCTGGACCTGTTTATCTCATGATGCCATATGTTCATGTTGTTTCCTAGTGATTCGTGCCTCTTTTGAGGATGATCAGTAAGGATGTTTTGTTAACCTTGTAGTGCTCTATCCATCCATGTCTTTGTTTTCAATTATGGAGCACCTTAACTTGAGTCAATCGAGCTCTACTTTTGCTACTTTGTGAATCTGAGCAGATTGTCAATTTGTTTGCAATTTTGCCGGTGATGTTGTAGTTGATCCGTGCATGCTATACTTTTGTTCTTGCCATGTCTAGCTTGATTTTTGTGCCTTATTGATGGGTGTATGCTTGTCTTGCCATGACTTACACCGTAGTGAGTGCCTCGAGCTCGTAAACATGCCTACTTGAGTTATATTTCAGCTTGCTCCAGTTTTCACTAAGTCTGAAAACTGATTATGTTTTTGCTATGTTCACATGCTTGCAATGGTATTTTCTGATCCCTTTTGGCTCAAGGTCACTAAGGGACTTTTGTTAAGCTCTTTGAGTAGCTCCATGCCATGCTTTACTTTGCCATGTTCAGGTCCTGTAGCATGTGGTTTTGTTGCTCCGAAGAGGGCTACCTGATCTGAAATTCCAGACAAGTGTTAATTTCACTAAGTCTGAGATCTGTTTGCCATATGCATTTTTGCCATGCTTGTTTGAACCTGTTAATGGATGAATTGGCCGTAGCTCAGTGCTAGACTTTTGTTAAGCATCTTGTATGCATCCCTGCCATTTATTTGGTTGTCATGTTTGGGTGCTGTAGCATGTTCATCTCATTGCATTTAGATGCCTACTTGCTGTAAATCGCAGACCGGTGCCATATTTGAATCGCTTGCCATTTCCAAACCGTAACTCCGATTCCGGCGTTCTTTATATCGTTTTCAAGCGATTTCATCTCATCTTTCCAGTGGCACACTTGGTTTTCCAAGTTGAGGCCAGGTTCATGCATTTCCTGTCATATCTTGCATTTTGCATCCCGCATCGCATCCCGCATAGCATATCATCATTGCATCATATTGCTTGTTCTTGCACGTGGTTGATTGTATACTTGTTGCTTGTTTGTCTTGTTTGGGTAGAGCCGGGAGACGAGTTCGCTAACGAGGAGCCCGTTGAGTTTACTTTCGAGGATCCAGTCAACTCTGACAACTGTGCAGGCAAGATGATCATACCCTCGATATCACAACTATCTTTGCTATGCTAGTTTGCTCGCTCTTTTGCTATGCCATTGCTACGATGCCTACCACTTGCTTGCAAGCCTCCCAAATTGCCATGTCAAACCTCGAACCCACCATGTCCTAGCAAACCGTTGATTGGCTATGTTACCGCTTTGCTCAGCCCCTCTTATAGCGTTGCTAGTTGCAGGTGAAGTTTGGAGGCCGTTCCTTGTTGGAACATCTTTTATTTACTTGTTGGGATATCATTATATTGCTATGTTATCTTAATGCATCTATATACTTGGTAAAGGGTGGAAGGATCGGCCTCTCGCCTAGTGTTTTGTTCCACTCTTGCCGCCCTAGTTTCCGTCATATCGGTGTTATGTTCTCGGATTTTGCGTTCCTTACGCGGTTGGGTTATAATGGGAACCCCTTGATAGTTCGCCTTGATTAAAGCTTTTCCAGCAATGCCCAACCTTGGTCTTACCATTTGCCACCTAGCCTCTTTTTCCCTCAGGTTTCCGGAGCCCGCGGGTCATCTTATTTTAAACCCCCCCGGGCCAGTGCTCCTCTGAGTGTTGGTCCAAACTAGAGTCCTGTGCAGCGCCCCCTCGGGGAAACTCGAGGTTTGGTTTTAGTTGTATGGAGCGCTCATCTGAGTGTGCCCTGAGAAAGAGATATGTGCAGCTCCTATCGGGATTTGTCGGCACATTCGGGCGGTGTTGCTGGTCTTGTTTTAACCTGTCGAAGTGTCTTGAGTTACCGAGATACCGAGTCTGATCGGAACGTCTTGGGAGGAGGTCTATTCCTTCGTTGACCGTGAGAGCTTGTCATGGGCTAAGTTGGGACTCCCCTGCAGGGATTTGAACTTTCGAAAGCCGTGCCCGCGGTTATGGGCAGATGGGAATTTGTTAATGTCCGGTTGTAGATAACTTGAACCTTAATTTAATTAAAATGAATCAACTGAGTGTGTTACCGTGATGGCCTCTTCTCGGCGGAGTCCGGGAAGTGGACACGGTGTTGGAGTAATGTTTGCGCAGGTTGTTCTCTAGTTTCTCGCTCGTGCTTGGCCTTCTCTTCTCGCTCTCTTTTGCGAATAAGTTAGCCACCATACTTGCTAGTCGCTTGCTGCAGCTCCACATATAATTACGTTGCCTTACCTATAAGCTTAAATAGTCTTGATCGCGAGGGTGCGAGATTGTTGAGTCCCTGTGGCTCACAGATTACTATTACACCAGATGCAGGGCCCGATGATTCCGCTCTAGAAGACGCATATGAGCTCAAGTGGGAGTTCGACGAAGACTCTCAACGATACTATGTTTCCTTTCCCGATGATCAGTAGTGGTGCCCAGTTGGGGGTGATTGGGACCGTGTCGCATGTTGGGTTCTCTTTTATTTTGGCACCGTAGTCGGGCCATGAGTGTTTGGATGATGTAATGTTATTTATGTACTTGATTGACGTGGCGAGTGTAAGCCAACTATTGTTATCTCCCCTTTATTATTTATATTACATGGGATGTTGTGAAGATTGCCTAACTTGCGACATATGCCTTCAATGCGATTATGTCTCTAAGTCGTGCCTCGACACGTGGGAGCTATAGTCGCATCGAGGGTGTTATAAGTTGGTAATCAGAGCCTTCCCCGACCTTAGGAGCCCCATTGCTTGATCGTTTTTAGCGGCCGAGTTGTGTCTAGAAAATGTTTTGAGTCATTTAGGAATTATATATCGGAGAGTTTAGGAATTCTTTTTACTTCCCAGTCTCCTCATCGCTCTGGTAAGGCATCCTGACGTAGAGTTTTGACTCTTCTCTTCTCAAATTTCACAAAAAAAATTTAGGATCACGCGGGTATCTTGGAATCGTTCCGATGGTTTTATGATGAGAACATTGTCTTGGTGCCTCCTGTCAGGGGTTTAGTGGAAGTGTCCCGGGGAGTTGAGCTCTGAGGTGTTGTCATCATAATTTTATCGTTGCAGTTCTGGAATACCTGAGTTTAGTACGCCGACATCGAAAATCTCTTTTATGCAGTTCGTTGGTGAGATAACCTCGACGCCACCCAGTACTGGGGCGGGAGTTCGGGAGTATCGCCATAACTTGTATAACGGATGCTTTTCGAAGGTTGAGGTAGATGGTTTCCGAAGGTTTCTTGGTTATGTGTTGAAGGATGGATACAGCTGGATGTAGGATTTGCTAGTTTGGGTGAGATATTATGCTTCCCCTGTATCCCCAACACCTGATTGCATAACCGGAAAAGTTCGGCAGTTTCATAGGTGGGAATTCTAGTAGCTCTAGTTCTTCTTCCACGGATATTGGTTTGAAATTGGGATTTCTTACCGATTATTCGTTCTTGATCCGTACCTTGTTGATTTATTTCTCTACCTTAATTCTACGTGGCTTCTCAATTTATGGATATGTGACCATTTCAAGAGGAATGCATTCGTTCATTTTGTTCAGATGTGAAGACTATATGTTGCAATTTTCATTCCGTTGGATTCAGCTTCAATATTTATCTGTCAATGTGCTAATGGTGGTCAACCTCTTCAGGATGGCTCCTCCAATGCGCACGACTCCGAATCCTGATCCGCCACCACCTCCCCCTCCTCCGGAGGCATGGCAAGCTGTGATGGCTGCAACCAATGCAAACACACAGTTGATCATGCAAATTCTCCAAGAGCGGAATCAAGGCAACCAAGGGAATCAAGGCAGCAATCAGAATCACTTTGCTACACTCAACCAGTTCCTTGCTAACGGGCCAAAGACTTTCAGCAATTGTGTTGAGGCAACCGATGCTGACGATTGGCTTGTGGATCTGTGTAAGCATTTCGAGTGCAGTAACGTCAGGCCTGAGGACTTTGTCAAGTTCGCTTCCTTCCAACTCAAAGATCAAGCTGCAGAATGGTTCCAGCAGTACAAGGACTCCAGAGGTGGACGTGTTATCACTTGGGATGATTTCCGTCGAGATTTCCGAGCTCATCATATTCCCGAGAGCATGGTTGAAAGCAAGCGTGAGGAATTCCGCAACCTGAAGCAAGGCTCTTTGTCTGTCTATGACTACAACAAGTTGTTTCAGAAGCTCGCCCGCTTTGCCAAGCAGGACGTCCCTGATGAGAAGAGCATGATATATCAGTTCAGGGGTGGTCTCAGAGAAGATATTCAGCTAGCTCTTGTTCTCTTTGAGCCCTTGAGATACGATGAGTTCTACAACATGGCACTGAAGCAAGAGGTTGCTCAGTTGAGGTGTGATGCTTCCAAGAAGCGAGTCAGAGATGTTACTCCTTCTTCCTCTACTCAAGTGGCCAAGCAGCAGAAGTATTGGCTTCCTCCTCCTCCGTTCCGTCAGCCATATCAGCAGAAGTGCAAAGGTGGCAGTGGTTCTTCCCACCCACCCAACCCTGGCTTTTAGAACAAGACTTCGTCTCAAGCTCCAAGATCGAGTGCTCCGTATCACCGTCCGCTTTCAGAGGTCATGTGCAACAAGTGCCAACAGAAGGGTCGCTATGCCAACAAGTGTTTCAACCAGAGGCGTCTTCCTCCTCCTCCTCCTGTGAGATCGGCAAGTACAGCTGTGGTCAAGCATAACCCCAAGTTTGCCAAGGTCAATATGGTGAATGCAGCTCAGGCAGAGGACTCACCAGATGTCATCATGGGTAACCTTCCTGTTAATGATATTCCTGCAAAAGTTCTTTTTGACACGGGTGCATCGCATTGCTTCATTTCCAAACCTTTTGCATCAAAGTATGAGTGTGATTATCAGTATCTGCAAAGTTCCTTGCAAATTGTGTCACCGGGCAAGCAGATGACAGCTAACACCTGCGTCCCGGAGGTTACTATCACATTGGGTGACTACAAGTTCCTTTCTTCCCCAATTGTTCTGGGTAACTCGGATATTGATCTTATTCTCGGAATGGATTGGCTTTCTAAGCACAAGGCACATCTTGATTGTGCTGCCAGGCAGATTCAATTGACTCATTCGTCTGAGGATGTTATTGTCTTTGCCGCTCGGGATAATACAATCCGTCTGTTTTCTCTCAATGAGAAGGGTGAATTGGATGCCATCTCTCAAATTCCAGTCGTTTGCGAATATCAAGACGTCTTCCCAGAAGAGCTTCCAGGAATGCCTCCGCACCGGCCAGTTGAATTCGTTATTGATCTTGAGCCTGGTACGGAACCTGTGTGCAAACGTCCTTACAAGCTCGGACCTGAAGAGTTGAAGGAGCTGAAGAAGCAACTCGATATTCAAGAGAAAATGGGTCTCATCCGGCCTAGTTCTTCTCCGTGGGGTTGTGGTGTTCTTTTTGTGAAGAAGAAGGATGGAACGGACCGACTTTGTGTTGATTACCGTCCAGTGAACAAGAAGACCATCAAGAACAAATACCCACTTCCCAACATTAATGAGCTGTTCGAACAACTCAAAGGTGCTCGAGTATTCTCCAAGCTTGATCTCCGCATGGGTTATCACCAGATTCGCATTCGTGAGCAAGATATTCCCAAGACGGCTTTCAGGACAAGCTTTGGTTCATATGAATACACTGTCATGTCTTTTGGCCTCGTCAACGCTCCTCCGACGTTCTCTCGCATGATGAACTTCATCTTCAACGCCTACACCAATGACTTCGTTTTGGTCTATCTCGACGACATTCTGGTTTTCTCCAAGAACAAGGAAGATCATGCCAAGCACTTGCGTTTGGTTCTTGATAAGCTCAGAGAACACAAGTTCTACGCCAAGTTCTCCAAGTGCGAATTTTGGCTCGATGAGGTTCTTTATCTTGGTCATATCATCTCTGCCAAGGGCATTGCCGTGAATCCTGAGAAGGTGTCCGCAATTGTGAATTGGGAACCTCCTCAGAACGTGAAGCAACTCCGTAGCTTCCTCGGTCTCGCAAGCTATTGCCGAAGATTCGTTGAAAACTTTTCTAAGATCGCGAAGCCTCTCTCTAATCTTCTCCAGAAGCACGTCAAGTACGTTTGGTCTCCGGAGTGTGACATTGCTTTCAACACTTTGAAAGAGAAATTGATCACTGCTCCAGTTCTGACTCCGCCTGATGAATCCAAGCCGTACGAGGTCTTTTGTGATGCCTCTCTCCAAGGTCTTGGCGCAGTATTGATGCAAGAGAAGAAAGTTGTTGCTTATACCTCTCGCCAGTTAAAGCCTAATGAGAAGAACTACCCCACTCATGATCTCGAGTTGGCGGCAGTTGTGCATGCTCTTTTGACTTGGAGACATCTTCTATTGGGTAGAAAAGTGGACATTTTCACTGATCACAAGAGTCTCAAGTACATCTTCACTCAGCCTAATCTCAACCTCAGGCAAACTCGATGGGTCGAAATGATTCAAGAGTATAATCCGAGTATTGAGTATACTCCAGGCAAGGCCAATGTGATTGCTGACGCTTTGAGCAGGAAAGCTTACTGCAACAGTCTGATTCTCAAGCCTTATCAACCCGAGCTTTGTGAAGCTTTCCGCAAACTTAATCTGCAAATTGTTCCTCAAGGTTTCCTCGCCAACCTTCAAGTCTCTCCTACCTTGGAAGACCAGATTCGCCAAGCCCAGCTTCTTGATGCTATGGTGAAAAAGGTGAAGATTGGGATTGCCAAGAGTCAGCCCAAGTACAAGTGCTACCGCCTTGATGACAAGGACACTCTCTTCTTCGAGGATCGTATTGTTGTACCCAAAGGTGAACTTCGTAAAGTGATCATGAACGAGGCTCACAATTCTCTCCTCTCCATCCACCCTGGTAGCACGAAGATGTATCAGGACCTCAAGCAAGCTTATTGGTGGACTCGAATGAAGCGCGAGATCGCTCAATTCGTGAATGAATGTGATGTCTGCAGAAGAGTGAAGGCAGAACACCAAAGGCCAGCAGGTCTCCTCCAACCTCTTGCCATTCCAGAATGGAAGTTTGACCACATTGAAATGGACTTCGTGACTGGGTTTCCAAAGTCCAAGCGTGGCAATGATGCTATATTCGTTGTCATCGACAAACTCACCAAAGTGGCTCACTTTCTGCCTATCAAAGAGTCGATCACTGCAGCTCAATTGGCGGAACTCTATACCTCTCGTATTGTCTCTCTGCACGGTATTCCTCAAGTGATCTCTTCAGACCGTGGCAGCATCTTTACCTCGAAGTTTTGGGATTCTTTTCAGAAGGCCATGGGCACCAACATCCGCTTCAGCACAGCTTTCCATCCTCAAACTAGCGGTCAAGTCGAGCGTGTCAACCAGATTCTTGAAGATATGCTCAGGGCTTGTGTGATCTCCTTCGGCATGAAGTGGGAGGATTGTCTTCCTTATGCTGAATTCTCCTACAACAACAGTTTTCAAGCAAGTTCGGGCAAGGCCCCATTTGAAATTCTGTATGGCAGGAAGTGCCGTACCCCTCTCAACTGGTCTGAAACCGGTGAACGTCAGCTTTTGGGTAATGACTTAATCACAGAAGCAGAAGAAATGTGCAAAGTCATTCGTGATAACCTCAAAGCAGCCCAATCCCGCCAGAAGAGCTACTATGATAGTAAGCACCGTGATTTGGCTTTCGAGATCGGAGATCATGTTTACCTCCGTGTCTCTCCTATGAAAGGTACTCGTCGCTTCGGTATCAAAGGGAAGCTTGCCCCCAGATACGTGGGACCTTTCAAGATTGTCAGCAAGAGAGGCGACCTCGCCTATCAACTCGAGCTTCCTTCAAACTTTGCAAATGTTCATGACGTGTTCCATGTCTCTCAGCTTCGAAAGTGCTTCAAGACTCCTAACCGCACCGTCAACTTCGAGGACATTGAGCTCCAAGAAGATCTCTCTTATCGTGAGCACCCAGTTGCTATTCTTGAAGAGACTGAACGCAAGACTCGCAACAAGTCAATCAAATTTCTCAAAGTCAAGTGGTCACACCATTCCGACCATGAAGCTACCTGGGAACGCGAGGATCACCTCCGTTCTGAGTACCCGGCGTTCTTTCAGTCCTAGATCTCGGGACGAGATCCTTTCGTAGTGGTGGAGTGTTGTAACACCCCGGATGTAACTTTCCCTATTTGTACTCCAACTCTTGCCGTTTCCGGCGTTAAGTTATATTTATTATCTCGGGTTCGGGTTTTTGTCTCCGTGTGTTGTTGTCGTTGTCATGCATCTCATATCATGTCATCATGTGCATTGCATTTGCATACGTGTTCGTCTCTTGCATTCGAGCATTTTCCCCGTAGTCCGTTTTGCATTCCGGCGCTTCGTTCTCCTCCGGTGGCCATTTCTAGCTTTCTTTCATGTGTGGGGATTAAACATTTCCGGATTGGACCAAGACTTGCCAAGCGGCCTTGGTTTAGTACCGGTAGACCGCCTGTCAAGTTTCGTATCATTTGGACTTCGTTTGATACTCCAACGGTTAACCGAGGGACCGAAAAGGCCTCGTGTGTGTTGCAGCCCAACACCCCTCCAATTTGGCCCAAAACCTACCAAACTCTGCTCCATCATCTAGAGCGTTCGATCACGATCGCGTGGCCGAAAACCTCACCTCATTTGGACTCTCCTAGCTCCCTCTATGCCTATTTAAACACCCCCCGATTTTCGGATCTCCTCCTACCTCCGAAACCCTAATTTTCCACCGCGCTCCGTCGGACATTGTCCGCCCGGGGTGGACACACCGCCGCCAGCCAACCGCCTCCTGCCACGTGGCACCCGCCACCTCGCCGCCGCCGCGGCCCGGGGAGCCAGGAGCTAGCCCTCGCGGCCCGAGCCGCCGCGCCGCCACCTCCCTCTCCTCCGAGCCGCAGCCGCCGGCGCGCCGCCGCCGCCGCCTCCGCGCGCCGCCACCGCCACCGCGCCACGCCGCCGCGCTCCGGCCGCCGCCCATCCATCTCCAACTCCGGCCACCTCAACCTCTCCGGCGGTCCCAAGCACTGTTCCGGCGAAGATCCGGCCGTCCTCGTAATCCGTGCAAACCCTAGATCTCGGAGGCGTTTTTTTCTCCAAGTCCCAGAAATTCCGATCCAAGTGCTCATGTTCGTAACTCGTAACTTCGCATCCGTAGCTCCGATTCATGCACATAGCATATCAAAATGTTCATCTCAGAGAGTACATCATTTCATTCCATTGCATCATTTTCATTTGAGTTCATCTTGATGCCCGAAATGCTGTTAGAAGAGGGCTACTTGAGATAATTGCCAGATCTGCTACTCCATTTAGGATTTTGTCATTTTTGCCATGATGAATGTGTGCATGATATGCCCTGATGCTCTACATGTGTTTTGTTAAGGGTTTTGTCATCTTTCCAGAGGTGCAACCCATGTATTTTTGTGATGTGTGTGGTGACTAGTGCAAGCTTGGAAAGTGGTGCACTTGCTAATTTTGTTTTTAGGGACTTAGTAATTTCACTAAGTCCTGGACCTGTTTATCTCATGATGCCATATGTTCATGTTGTTTACTAGTGATCCGTGCCTCTTTTGAGGATGATCAGTAAGGATGTTTTGTTAACCTTGTAGTGCTCTATCCATCCATGTCTTTGTTTGCAATTATGGAGCACCCTAGCTTGAGTCAATCGAGCTCTACTTTTGCTACTTTGTGAATCTGGGCAGATTGTCAACTTGTTTGCAATTTTGCCGGTGATGTTGTAGTTGATCCGTGCATGCTATGCTTTTGTTCTTGCCATGTCTAGCTTGCTTTTTGTGCCTTCTTGATGGGTGTATGCTTGTCTTGCCATGACTTGCACCGTAGTGAGTGCCTCGAGCTCGTAAACATGCCTACTTGAGTTATATTTCAGCTTGCTCCAGTTTTCACTAAGTCTGAAAACTGATTATGTTTTTGCTATGTTCACATGCTTGCAATGGTATTTTCTGATCCCTTTTGGCTCAAGGTCACTAAGGGACTTTTGTTAAGCTCTTTGAGTAGCTCCATGCCATGCTTTACTTTGCCATGTTCAGGTCCTGTAGCATGTAGTTTTGTTGCTCCGAAGAGGGCTACCTGATCTGAAATTCCAGACAAGTGTTAATTTCACTAAGTCTGAGATCTGTTTGCCATATGCATTTTTGCCATGCTTGTTTGAACCTGTTAATGGATGAATTGGCCGTAGCTCAGTGCTAGACTTTTGTTAAGCATCTTGTATGCATCCCTGCCATGTATTTTGTTGTCATGTTTGGGTGCTGTAGCATGTTCATCTCATTGCATTTAGATGCCTACTTGCTGTAAATCGCAGACCGGTGCCATATTTGAATCGCTTGCCATTTCCAAACCGTAACTCCGATTCCGGCGTTCTTTATATCGTTTTCAAGCGATTTCATCTCATCTTTCCAGTGGCACACTTGGTTTTCCAAGTTGAGGCCAGGTTCATGCATTTCCTGTCATATCTTGCATTTTGCATCCCGCATCGCATCCCGCATAGCATATCATCATTGCATCATATTGCTTGGTCTTGCACGTGGTTGATTGTATCCTTGTTGCTTGTTTGTCTTGTTTGGGTAGAGCCGGGAGACGAGTTCGCTAACGAGGAGCCCGTTGAGTTTACTTTCGAGGATCCAGTCAACTCTGACAACTGTGCAGGCAAGATGATCATACCCTCGATATCACTACTATCTTTGCTATGCTAGTTTGCTCGCTCTTTTGCTATGCCATTGCTACGATGCCTACCACTTGCTTGCAAGCCTCCCAAATTGCCATGTCAAACCTCTAACCCACCATGTCCTAGCAAACCGTTGATTGGCTATGTTACCGCTTTGCTCAGCCCCTCTTATAGCGTTGCTAGTTGCAGGTGAAGTTGGAGGCCGTTCCTTGTTGGAACATCTTTATTTACTTGTTGGGATATCATTATATTGCTATGTTATCTTAATGCATCTATATACTTGGTAAAGGGTGGAAGGCTCGGCCTCTCGCCTAGTGTTTTGTTCCACTCTTGCCGCCCTAGTTTCCGTCATATCGGTGTTATGTTCCCGGATTTTGCGTTCCTTACGCGGTTGGGTTATAATGGGAACCCCTTGATAGTTCGCCTTGATTAAAGCTTTTCCAGCAATGCCCAACCTTGGTCTTACCATTTGCCACCTAGCCTCTTTTTCCCTCGGGTTTCCGGAGCCCGCGGGTCATCTTATTTTAAACCCCCCCCCCGGGCCAGTGCTCCTCTGAGTGTTGGTCCAAACTAGAGTCCTGTGCAGCGCCCCCTCGGGGAAACTCGAGGTTTGGTTTTAGTTGTATGGAGCGCTCATCTGAGTGTGCCCTGAGAAAGAGATATGTGCAGCTCCTATCGGGATTTGTCGGCACATTCGGGCGGTGTTGCTGGTCTTGTTTTAACCTGTCGAAGTGTCTTGAGTTACCGAGATACCGAGTCTGATCGGAACGTCTTGGGAGGAGGTCTATTCCTTCGTTGACCGTGAGAGCTTGTCATGGGCTAAGTTGGGACTCCCCTGCAGGGATTTGAACTTTCGAAAGCCGTGCCCGCGGTTATGGGCAGATGGGAATTTGTTAATGTCCGGTTGTAGATAACTTGAACCTTAATTTAATTAAAATGAATCAACTGAGTGTGTTACCGTGATGGCCTCTTCTCGGCGGAGTCCGGGAAGTGGACACGGTGTTGGAGTAATGTTTGCGCAGGTTGTTCTCTAGTTTCTCGCTCGTGCTTGCCTTCTCTTCTCGCTCTCTTTTGCGAATAAGTTAGCCACCATACTTGCTAGTCGCTTGCTGCAGCTCCACATATATTACCTTGCCTTACCTATAAGCTTAAATAGTCTTGATCGCGAGGGTGCGAGATTGCTGAGTCCCTGTGGCTCACAGATTACTATTACACCAGATGCAGGGCCCGATGATTCCGCTCCAGAAGACGCATATGAGCTCAAGTGGGAGTTCGACGAAGACTCTCAACGATACTATGTTTCCTTTCCCGATGATCAGTAGTGGTGCCCAGTTGGGGGTGATTGGGACCGTGTCGCATGTTGGGTTCTCTTTTATTTTGGCACCGTAGTCGGGCCATGAGTGTTTGGATGATGTAATGTTATTTATGTACTTGATTGACGTGGCGAGTGTAAGCCAACTATTGTTATCTCCCCTTTATTATTTATATTACATGGGATGTTGTGAAGATTGCCTAACTTGCGACATATGCCTTCAATGCGATTATGTCTCTAAGTCGTGCCTCAACACGTGGGAGCTATAGTCACATCGAGGGTGTTATATTGGGCCACCAAGGCCCAAGTGGAGGAGGCGCCCCCATAGCCATGGAAGGAGGCCGAATTGGAGAGGGGGGAGGAGTCCCCTCCCTTGGCCCGTGCACCAAGGAGATACTTTCCCTCCTTGGTGGCAGCCCTCTCCCCCCCTCCGATCTATATATACTAGGTTTTTTTCTCTCTATTGGATTCACAAGTTTTGGAGCCTCCTCTAGTTCATCTAGCCCTAGTTCTAGTTGGTCCTACTTGACTAATTAGAGGTTGGTCTAGTTCCTCTAATCCTCATAATTTAGAAGTCTAGTGTGGTTCTAATCTCCTCCCTCTAATTCTCCGGTGATGATTAGCTCTGGACGGTGAAGCATTGCCGGATCGTGAAGGTTGCATGCTTGCAACCAAGTATAGAGGTCGTGCTTTCGGTCTTTGGTTTGAGGGACTGTTCATGGGCGGTTCACGGGATCGTTCATCGACGGTTTGAGGGACTCCAAGTACAATCTACACCGACACGTTCTTCTTCTGTTGCAACTCGGTGACAGTAACGATCGTGATCACAACCTGTTATTTTAGGACCGGAGAAGATATGCCTAGAGGGGGTGAATAGACTCTTAACCAACCAAAGGTGCAGTTTTTTTGGTTCTCTTGAAGTTTAGGAAGATTTTGGCACTAGTTAAGATAACACCAAGGCTTTCTACACATGCACATCTAGAGATAGAGCAGTGAAAACAGTAAAACATGCAATGTGCGACAAGTAAGGGATGGAGATGGAAATTCAAACACAATGAAGACACAATGATTTTTGGCATGCTTCCGATAGGTGGTGCTACCATACGTCCACGTTGATGGAGGCTTCAACCCGCGGAGGATAACGGTTGCGTGAGTCCATGGAGGGCTCCACCCATGAAGGGTCCACGAAGAAGCAACCTTGCCTATTCCATCATGGCTTACGTCCATGAAGGACTAGCCTCACTCGGGTAGATCTTCACGAAGCAGGCGATCTCCTTGCCCTTACAAACTCCTTGGTTCAACTCCACAATCTTGGAGGCTCCCAAGTGACACCTAACCAATCTAGGAGACACCACTCTCCAAAAGGTAATATGTAGTGTTGTTGATGATGAACTCCTTGCTCTTATGCTTCAAATGATAGTCTCCCCAACACTCAAACACTCTTACATATTTGGCTTGGGTAGGAGAGGGGGTTGAATGGAAAGCAACTTGGGGAAGGCTAGAAATCAAGGTTCAAATGGTTGGATTGGAATCTCTTGATCTCAACACACATGAGTAGGTGGTTTTCTTCTCAGAAAATGAGTAGTGGAAGTTGTGTTCCGTTCTGATGGCTCTCTTAGAGAGTAGGTGGTGGTGCAGGGGTATAAATAGGCAGCACCAGAAATCCAACCATTACAAGTCTTTGACCCAACTCGGTGACACCGACATGAAAATCTCGGTGAGACTGACTAGAGCAAAAGACTTGACCGTTAGGCTTTTCGGTGAGACCGATCATACCAACTTGGTGGGACCGAAGTGCGATGGCTAGGGCAAGACCTCATTTCGGAAGTTTGGACTGGTTCATCTCAGTGATTCTGAACTGAAGCAACTTCATCACAGAAACTTGGTTAGGCCATCTCGATGAGACCGTGATCCATTTAGGTTGCACCGAAGTATTAGGGTTTGGCATATGGTAGTGTATATGGCAACCTCGGTAGGTCCGGATGAGAGCTTTTTGGTGGGACCAAGACCAACTTTAGGGTTTTGGATAAGATGGGAGTGGAGAAATATTCGAGGGTTTTGGAGCAATATCACTAAGCACTTGATCAATTGAGTCATGATCAAAACCTCATCCCCTTTTAATAGTATTGGCTTTCATATGGACTCAATGTGATCTTGGATCACTTAACCAAAAATGTAGTCTTTATCCTTTGTATTTTGAAGGGCTCCACATCCTCGTGTCCTCGCCATGCCACTATTGAACTTGTCTGAAACATACTAGATAAAGTATTAGTCCAACTATATGTGTGTTGTCATTGATTACCAAAACCACCAAGGGAGCAAATGTGCTTTCAATTTCCTCCTTTTTGGTAATTTATGAAACATGCATCAAAGATTTAAGTGAGAGTATAGAAAAAAGTATATAAAAGCTTTGGAAGAACATGTAACATGCATATGCTCCCCCCTACAAGTGTGCAATCATGTAACTGAAGATAATCCATAAAAATATGAGTGCATAACAGGAAGGAATGAGTAAAGAGTTACGTGTATCTTGGCCATATGCATCAATGCAACATGATAAGAGATATACCTCCATGTTCATGATTCTCTCGTGCAAACAATATGCGCAACAAGCAATAGTTCATCATGCATGTGAGTGTGATGCATATACTTACCTTGAGGTTCTTCATCAAGTTCTTCAAGAAATAAGCTTAAGAAAACAAGGTTAGATAGCACAAGATAATTTCTTCCAAGATAAGATACAAGACTGATGTCTACTACACAACCTTCTTCTTGTAGACGTTGTTGGGCCTCCAAGTGCAGAGGTTTGTAGGACAGTAGCAAATTTCCCTCAAGTGGATGACCTAAGGTTTATCAATCCGTAGGAGGCGTAGGATGAAGATGGTCTCTCTCAAGCTACTCTGCAACCAAATAACAAAGAGTCTCTTGTGTCCCCAACACACCCAATACAATCGTAAATTGTATAGGTGCACCAGTTTGACGAAGAGATGGTGAAACAAGTGGTACATGGATAATAGATATGGGTATTTGTAATCCGAAATTATAAAAACAGCAAGGTAACGAATGATAAAAGTAAGCGTAAACGGTATTGCAATGTGTGGAAATAAGGCCTAGGGTTCATACTTTCGCTAGTGTAAGTTCCCTCAACAATAATAGCATAATTGGATCACATAACTATCCCTTAACATGCAACAAAGAGTCATTCCAAAGTCACTAATAGCGGAGAACGAACGAAGAGATTATGGTAGGGTACGAAACCACCTCAAAGTTATTCTTTCCAATCAATCCGTTGGGCTATACCTATAAGTGTCACAAACAGCCCTAGAGTTCGTACTAGAATAACACCTTAAGACACAAATCAACCAAAACCCTAATGTCACCTAGATACTCCAATGTCACCTCAAGTATCCGTGGGTATGATTATACGATATGCATCACACAATCTCAGATTCATCTATTCAACCAACACAAAGGACCTCAAAGAGTGCCCCAAAGTTTCTACCGGAGAATCACGACGAAAACGTGTGCCAACCCCTATGCATAGGTTCATGGGCAGAACCCGCAAGTTGGTCACCAAAACATACATCAAGTGAATCACGTGATATCCCATTGTCACCACAGATATCCACGGCAAGACATACATCAAGTGTTCTCAAATCTTTAAAGACTCAATCCGATGAGATAACTCCAAAGGGAAAACTCAATTCATTACAAGAGAGTAGAGGGGGAGGAGAAACATAAGATCCAACTATAATAGCAAAGCTCGCGATACATCAAGATCGTGCCAAATCAAGAACACGAGAGAGAGAGAGAGAGAGATCAAACACGTAGCTACTGGTACATACCCTCAGCCCCGAGGGAGAACTACTCCCTCCTCGTCATGGAGAGCACCGGGATGATGAAGATGGCCACCGAAGAGGGATTGCCCCCTCCGGCAGGGTGCCGGAATGGGTCTAGATTGGCTTTCGGTGGCTACGGAGGCTTCTGGCGGCGGAACTCCCGATCTATTGTGCTCCCTGATGTTTTTAGGGTATATGGAGATATATAGGCGGAAGAAGTACGTCAGGGGGCCCACGAGGGGCTCACGAGGGTGGAGGGCGCGCCCCACTGCCTCGTGACCTCCTCGCAGATCCCCCGACATGCACTCCAAGTCTTCTGGGCTTCTTTCCTTCCAAAAATGAGTTCCGTGAAGTTTCAGGTCAGTTGGACTCCGTTTGATTTTTCTTTTCTTCGAAACCCTAAAACAGGGAAAAAACAGAAACTGGCACTGGGCTCTGGGTTAATAGGTTAGTCCCAAAAATGATATAAAAGTGTATAATAAAGCCCATAAACATTCAAAACAGTAGATAATATAGCATGGAGCAATCAAAAATTATAGATACGTTGGAGACGTATCAAAGACTCACAGGAAAACCAAGTTTGGGATGACATGTATGAGATAAGTATCACTAAGTGAGTACTTATTTTTGGGTGTAGACATGTCTCCAAAGATCAAACAGGATTTGCAATTAAATTTCAAGGATTTTTCTCCCCTAGAACTTCCTATCCCCTTGAATCTAACATTGGATAATGAGAGTAGGTAAGGTGAGACAAAATCTTTACTAGCAAGTTGAGTCAGAGCAAAGTCGGACTTAAAAACTCAACTTGATTGAATTGTCAAACTTGATTGAATTGTCATCATGTTTCTCCCCTCTTAGAAACATGTAGGTTCTCTCCTCTATTACACAATGCACCTTTCTTCCTTAGAAGTAAGCTTTAATGTGCATCTCTCTCCCCCTTGGGCATCAATTTCCAAGAAGGGTCTAACTTCAAGATTATGAGTCAAGTGGGTGTGGTCCTGGAGAGGTGTCGTGGGAGACCACAACCACCTATGGGGCCATGAGCCCCTTTTGGTTCGGCGGGGGGATGGGCACGTTGCGCAAAGAGCAGAGAAGCGTAACATAGCACGACAGATATAACACAGGCAGTTTTACCCAGGTTCGGGCCGCCGTGAGGCATAAAACCCTACTCCTGCTTTGGTGGATCGGGTGGCTAATGGTGGAGGACGCAGCACCCTTGCCCGACAGGGTTGCCTCGGGGCAAGAGTAGCTACGCACATATGAATATGCGAGGGTCCGAATCCTCTCTATGGTTGCCATGGTCCTCCTTTTTATAGATAAAGGGGTCACCACAATGGCAAATCAGTCTTTTACACACTGATTAGATAGCAATAGTGCTATCATACATAACTCTGCAGGCGGACAGAGCACATTAAATGCGCCGCTCAGTGTCACATCACATTGTTCCCGGCAAGCCTTGCCGGGCTGTTTTGCCGGCTTCTTGTCTGCTTGCTTGACACGTCCTAGGACGGATGTCATTTGGATGTGTTTTCTGTAGAAAGTGGCCGCCATGTGGCAGGAACCAACCATTTAGTCACTTGGGGCTTGACACCACACCGACCGATGACTTGCGTCGCCGTGAGATGGTGCGGTGGAGCAGTTCGCCTCCGCAAGCCCTGGCACCCCTGCTGGGACAATCTAGAGGCTTACTTCCGGGGTAACATCGACCTCACCAGGATCACCTGCCCGGCAAGGAAGGTTTTTTCCCCTTAGTGATATCTTGCTTCTCTGGCTCGACTTGGTCTTCTTGATCTACACTTTGATTCTTCAAAGGACTGATCCTTAGTGCTTGGTCTGATCTTGGGTGCCGCAAACTTGTCCTTAGGCCTGTGCACAGTCTGGGCAACAAACCCAGGGTTTGTTGCACCGACAGGAGCCCTAGGGCCTGGCTCGAACGCGCTGCCGGGCGTCGTCGGGGTAGGCCCTAACCAGTGCACAGGCAGGAGCATAGTGGTGACTCGCCCTTTTGAGATATTCTTTGCTTCTTCATTAACCTGAGCCCAGGTTAGTTTCCGGTTCTCCCACGTGTCGTGTAACACCAATTGTAGTGGGGCAGATAATGGGCCACGCTTTGTGGAGTACTCGCGTCCCACGTTCACGGGGCGGTAACTGCCACCCCATTATTCTTCCCGCTTCAAGTGCCTCTGCCACGTGTGTTGCATGCATCGTGCAGGGTTGGTGGTGGATGCGGAGGGCATGGGAATGGGTGCCATGGCAGAAAACCAGGTGCCACGGATTGGAGCAGAGAGTCAGTCTTGATTCTTTGAGCCATTAATGGTGAGGAGGAGCAGGATTGGTCGAACGGGGCGGCAACCTCCATGGAAAAAACCCGTCCCCTTCCCTCGCTCGCCTATAAAAGGGGACTCGGGGCAAGACGCTTTCCTGCACCTCCTCCTTCCATTCTTACCATAGCCTTTGCTTATCATGGCGAGAGGTCGGGGATCTGGTGTTGCTCCAGTGGCGACGAGAACTTCTGCTCGACAGCGCCTCCCCCTTCCCTCTGACGATGCGGGAGCTGAGCCCATGGTGAGAGGAGGTGGAAGGGGACGTGGCCAAGGTCGTCGTGGTGCACGAGGCCGAGGAGGACGGGCGGTGCCTCGATTGCACCTACGCCGGACGCTCCTCCCCTGATGGAAGTCCATGTTGGGGACCAGCCCTTGGAGTTCGTCATCAGGCTGTACAAGCCTCCGCACGGCCGTCTCCGTCTCCCCACCCCATTTGCAAGGGCGATGGAGCTCGAGCAGACGCGAGAGTTGAAAGTGCACACGAGGGGCTGTGGGAATGGCAGCATACAGATGGATGTAGATTTCCCTGCCCCTCATGTCATGTACTTTGTTCGAGGCTGGAAGACTTTTCCCCGCGCCCACAGCTTGTCGGAAGGGCATGTCCTCCATTTTACGTTAATGGAGGCTGGTTTCTTTTCCTTCAAGGTTTTTGGGAGCTTGGGTGCTCGCTTAGGGTGCTGTGCGGAGAGCTCGACTGACGACAGAAGCTCCTCCTCGAGTGATAGTGACGAGGAGGATACTGACGGTGATGATGATGGCGCCGACCGAGAGGGCGACGACTCTGACTCCGGCTGAGCATCAGCTGCACCATCACCGTCAGGTGGCGGCAGCACCATCTACATCCACACCTCCTGCTGGCAAGGTGGTTTGCCGGGGAGCTGGGAGCAGGGGTGGAGGTGGTGCTTCCGGCTCCTCTAGCAGCCTTCCAGCTAGGCCCCAGCAGGCTTCCTCGCGGGCTGCAACTTCATTCGCCCTACCGTGTCCTGCTGGCCTTGGTGGTGGTGGTTGCGGGTTGTCTCAGCCGATTTGTTCACCATCGCCTTCGTCCGCGCCCTTCCGCTTTTGCCAGGCTACCTCTCCTGGAGACCGACAGGGTCAAGCTGGGCTTCTGCCTAGGTGCCCCTTTTTCCCTCTTCACCTCCTACCGCAGTGCCTAGGAGGAGAGGGACAAGAAAGGGCATCATGGGGCACTTATCTTTTCTCAATCTTAAATCTGTAGGAACTTGCCAAATTTTAGTTCGAATTATGTAATCTCTTTAATCCATGTTTGTGTCTTGTAAGGTCTGTACTTGTTTGATCAGCATATTAATGAAAAAGATAAACCTTGCCGGGGACTCGTGCATGTAGTATGTCCATACAAAGGTGGGATGCCTCTATACTTTTAAGTAAACAAGTTTCACCGACAAACTATCCTACCGGTACCCTCTGCTTTGTTCCCGCGGAGTTAGGCCTACCGGGCACAAATCATGAAGAGGGACCAGCCCCCGCCCAGTCCTTTTTTTGTCAAAGGCCACTGTGACCATCCTGACCGAAGCAACGTTTGAGTCAAGGGGTGGGAGCACCTAAGTTCCGAAAGGCAGCGAGGTTTTCTTATGCACAAGTCCTTACTTACAGAACACATATGGATAAGAGAAAGAACTTATTTGTTTGGCTTGCCGGAGATCGCAGTGTAGGATCGTCTTCTCATCTCTTCTTGGGGACCAAGTCCACGGTAGGAGCCTGCGGTTTATGCAGATGAAAATGATGTCAAATGCGATCTTATCTATATGAACACGTGATGCTCATGATATGCTTATGCATGCATGAACATGTTGGGGGCCCCCAGTGCTTCATTTACTTCTCTGTTGCTCAGGGTCTGCGCATGGCTTTGTACAAGGGGTTACATGCAACTGAGGCAAGGCCTGGACAAAAGGGTGGCTGCTAGGCAGGGCCCGATAGTCGCGCCTTATGGGTGGAACATGCGTAGATGCTCAATATTCCATGAGTTTTGCAATTGAATGCCATCTCTGGTCTCCAGATGGACTGCGACAGGTCTGGTGACTCGTACTACCCGGTAAGGGACTTCTCACTTCAGTGTTAACTTGTTTGTACCCTTGGAAGACTAAACGCGTCTAAGGACAAGGTTGCCTTCCTAAAAAAACAAGCATGAACCCTGCGGCTATGATAGCGATGCAGGGCTTGCTGGTAGCATGCAACACGTCTAGCAGCCCAGAGACGGTTCTCCTCGAGAAGCATAGCGTTGTTACGCTGGTGCTGTTCCTGCACTACTTCATCATAGGCAAGCACTCGAGGTGACCCATAAATGAGTTATGTGGGGATAACTGCTTCCGCCCCATAGACTAGGGAGAAGGGATTCTGCCCGGTAGGTCGATTTAGTGTCGTTCTGAGGGACCAAAGAACCACCGGCAGCTCATAGATCCATCGCCGGCCGCACTTTTGCAGCGTATCGGATGTTCTTGTCTTGAGTCCTTGCAACACTTCATCGTTCGCCTTCTGAGCTTGTCCATTGCTTCTGGGATGTGCAATAGAAGAAAATGAGGTCTTGCTTCCGAGGGCATGAACATATTGCATGAAGGCATGGCTCGTGAATTGGGTGTCGTTGTCAGTGATGATCCCAGCAGGGACCCCGAAACGCACACCAATCCTTTCAAGAACTTGATAGCTGACTGAGCAGTCACCTTTCTCATGGATTCTACTTTCGGCCACTTTGTAAACTTGTCGATGGAAACAAACAAGAATTCAAAGCCCCCAGCAGCATGGGGGAAAGGGCTGAGGATATCAAGCCCCCAGACTGAAAACATCCATGACAAAGGAATTGTTTGAAGAGCTTGGGCAGGCAGATGGATGTTCTTGGAATGGAACTGGCAGGCTTCACATTTGGTGACTAGCTTGACCGCATTTTGGAGGGTTGTGGGCCAATAAATCCTTGTCGGAATGCTTTCCCAACCAAAGCCCATGATCCAATGTGGGAGCCGCACATGCTTTTTTGTATTTCTGCCAGTAGTTCCTTTCCTTCTTCCCGGCAAATGCACTTCAATTTCACACCATTGGGCCTTCTTCTATGTAGTGTGCCATCCACAAACTGATACATACTGGCCCTCCGAGCTACTCTTTCAGCTTCTTCTTTCTCTTCGGGAAGTTCTCTGGTTTGGAGGAAATGAACTATGTGTCGTGCCCAAGTTGGAGCCTGGGGCTCGGAAATGATGACTAGCGGCACCTCCTCCTTCGTGTGAGTGCACCCTTCGACCATGAGGACTAGTGGTCTAGTGGGAGGGGGGAGCTCAGCAGCTGAAGGGAGTTGTTCCCGTCAAGCTCTCTGTTGGGAGCCCCGGGAGAGGCTTGCCGGAGTCTAGTTTCCTCCTCTTTCGGGCCATTGTTGCCGGGGATACGGAGGGCTGAGTAAGGTGGAGAACAAAAGTTCCTGGTTCCACAGGAAGCTTCTGTGCAGTGCACTTTGGCAGATGATCAGCAATGTTGTTTTCTGCACGGGGTACATGCTCTGTTTGTAATCCGTCGAAGCGCTCCTCCAGCCTTCTCACTTCCTCAATGTATGCCTCCATCAATGGACTTTGGTAATCCTTATTGACTTGTCTCACCACAAGTTGTGAATCTCCTCGAATGATCAGCTTCTTAATCCCCAATTCTGTTGCAATCCTGAGCCCGGCAAGGAGCCCTTCATATTCTGCAGTATTGTTGGTCGCCTCCTCTCGGGGGAAATGCATCTGGACAACATACTTCAGGTGCTCTCCAGTGGGAGCAACGAGAAGCACGCTAGCCCCTGCACCTTGTAGGGAGAAGGCACCATCGAAATACATGATCCATTCTTGGGGTGCTTCCTTGCCGGGGACAACTGTCTCTAGTACCTCTTCATCAGGGGTTGTCGTCCATTCTGCAATAAACTCTGCCAATGCTCTACTCTGAATTATTGATGTGCTTTCAAACTTCAGGCCAAAGCTGGATAACTCCAATGTCCACTCCACTATCCTGCCGGTAGCCTCAGGGTTTTGAAATATCCTTTGCAAAGGGAAGTGGGTGACAACCGTGATCTCATGGGCTTGGAAGTAGTGGCGCAGTTTCCTTGAGGCCATGATAAGGCCAAAAAATCAACTTTTGCATGCCAGAATACCTGGATCTAGCCCCCTGCAATAGGGAGCTGATGGAGTATACTAGGTGATGCACCATTTTCTTCCTTTCCGCGTCCTTGGGGTTGCCTCCGCTGTCGTGCTCCTCTTCGTCTTGATCTGCGTCTGGCCTTGCCGGGCTATGCTCATTCTCTCCCCCGGAAGGGACACTGGCTGAGGCTGCTGCTTCTTCCTGAAAGTGTGTTATATCGACTAGAGGGGGGTGAATAGGCGATTTTTATGAAAGTCTTCAAAACATGGAAGTTTCGAAGACAAATGATAGAAATGAACCTATTTTCATGCAGCGGAAGATAGACTACACTAGACAGACAATAGTCAAGCATTCAATGAAGTGAAACCACACTGACTAATAGTAGCTAGGCAGTAAGGATCAGGTACACAGTGAAGACAAATAGATAAAGCACATATGCACTGACTTTACAAGAGACAACTGTAAATAAAGAGATGAGAAGGATAGAACCAGTGTGCGTGACAAAGACAAATGTTTGGTAGACCAGTTCCAACTGCTGTGACAGTTGTACGTCTGGTTAGGGCGGATAGGTATTTAAACCTGAGGACAGTCAGTCCCGGACACTTAGTCCTGAGCACGCAGCTTAGAACACTTAGTCCTCTCTGTATTCCCCTTGAGCTAAGGTCACACAGACCTCACCCAATCACTCTGGTAAGTCTTCAATGTAAACTTCCAAACCTTCACAGACTTTGTTCACCGGCGATCCATAATGACTCTTGGATGCTCAGAATGCGACGCCTAACCGGCTGGAGGATTCACAGTCCTCAAGTGTAATAAGTCTTCAGATCACACAAACAAGAAGACTTAAGTGATGCCTAACACTCTTTGGCTCTGGGTGGTTAGGGCTTTATCCTCTCAAGGAATTCTCTCTCAAAGGCTTCGAGGTGGGTTGCTCTCAAACGACAAAAGCCATACTTTAACTCTGAGCAGCCAACCGTTTATGGTTGTAGGGGGTGGGCTATTTATAGCCACTAGGGAACCCGACCTGATTTGTCCGAAATGACCCTGGGTCACTAAGGAACTGACACGTGTTCCAACGGTCAGATTTCAAACACACACTGCAACATTACTTGGGCTACAAGCAAAGCTGACTTGTCCAACTCTGAACAAGATTCGCTCTCATAGTCCTCACTCGAAGACATAGGATTTTGGTTAAGCATCACTTCAGTCATTCTGACTGGTTCTCTTGGACCCCACTTAACAGTACGGTGGTTCCTATCACTCAACAAGGAAGAAAAAGAACTACAAAAGATCTAAGTCTTCGCGCTCCATAGTCTTCATGCGATGTCTTTTCTTGTCATAGTCTTCAAGGTGAATGTCTTCACTTACCACCTTTGACTTCAATGTCTTCACACATTTTTAAGGGTCATCTCTGGTAGGAAAACCGAATCAATGAGGGACTTCTACCTGTGTTATCCTGCAATTCTCACAAACACATTAGTCCCTCAACTAGGTTTGTCGTCAATACTCCAAAACCAACTAGGGGTGGCACTAGATGCACTTACAATCTCCCCCTTTTTGGTGATTGATGAAAAACTAGTTGAAGTTTTCAACGGGGAATACAATATGTGAAATTATAAAGGATAAGGAATTGTCTTCATAAGTTGCAAGGGCTCCCCCTGAAGATGTGCATATAAGTAGCTTTTGGAATGCAAATGCACATGGCAGGTTGTACTTGTGGAGATCCTCTTCAACTTATGATGACAATTCATCATGCATGAAGGTATGTGAAGATAATGACATGCATAATGAAAAATGTACGTCTGCAAAGTGATCTAAGTGCGGAATTTATCGTCGCACATGCGGGATTTATCATCGCATCACAAAATAGCAAATAAGTAGCAGACGACCATCGAGTTTAAGTGTTACGACTCAAAGAATCAAATGTATCAAAACGAGAGTTGTAAACACTAGGCAAAACATAAAGTAACCGCCCATATGGACCCGCTTGAAGACTATCAAACTCATATGCTTCTCCCCCTTTTGTTAGTGAGGACCAAAAAGGTTTGAAGACATAGAGCATCTACTCGTTCCCATGAAGGGTAGGTGAAGCAGCAGGGTTGTCGGTGGTGTTCGGCGATGCAGAAGAACTTGGGGCAGTGTCGAGGCGTGCAGAAGTAGAGGGCGGTGAAGTGGCATCATCTTCGTCCTCGATCACTCTGGCATTCACAGTTGCCGCGGAGGAAGAGAACTCAGAGTCTTCAAGAGACGGAGTTCGTCGCAACACAGTCCTTCGGGGAGGTGTGGAGTCAAAATTGAAACATTCAAGGAAGCCATCCTCGTGAAGATCATCCTCAGAGCACATAAGTGCCAGCCCTTTCCATGTACGCCGACAGGTTTCATGGGCAACAAAGGCATTCTTGGTGGCAAGATTGCGAATGCGGTTGACATCCACCAGAGGCTGTGCATTTTGCGCTTCAGCCAGTCATGATGCCTATCCTGTTTCTGATGAAGAGGAACTAGAAGCTCTCGGTCATTGAGAACACGAGATCGCTTCTTGGGTCATTGGGCAATAGTGCTTTCAGTGGCTTCAGTAAGGGCACGATGAGGTGCATGTGTAGTACCAGCCAGAGGATAAACACGAGTGACTGCTTCAACTCCTTCAATGTTCTGAGTGAAACTTTGATGCTCCGCATTCTGAAGACTAAGAGGTTCCTTGGCAGGCTCTAGATAAATGGCTTCAACGGACATATCCACATCAGGCAGAAAGATCCGATGATTGCGAGCAGATGGCTGATATGAGATAGCCGAGTGGAGTTTAATCAGCCGCATTATCCATGGAGCATAGAACTTCAAGCCAAAAAGATCAGATCCTGATGTAGCAAGTTGGCGGATGAAGAAGTCTTGTGCATTGAAGCATTTGCCATGAGGAATATAGAAGACCAAAGTCTTCATTGCACCTTCCAGCTTTGCATGTGGAGAATGTCCTTTGATGGGCCAGAGAGTTCCCCGTATAATGTGATAGATAGTCCTTGGCAGATACTCCAGGTCATCAACAAAGAACTCCTTAGGATATGCAGCGTCTTGTGGCAAAGGCTTCATCATACTAAGCATCTGACTCATGTTCGGTTCAGGCTTCTGAAAGATGCTTTCCATAGCTTCACTGTGAAGTTGACATCCAGGTTCATAGGGATCTCCAGGAGTGGGCAGACCAGTGAGCTCAATGATATCAAAGGCTTTGGCTTCGTGATGAACATTTCTTGTCATCCACTCTAGGACCCAAGTCTTCGGATCTCTGTTGTAACCATGTATGTGAAGTGTGGCATAAAATTGGAGCAGCAACTCTTCGTTCCAGTGCTCTTGGTCGGTGACGAAAGGCAACAATCCAACCTCTTTGAAGCAATCCAGAGCTTCTTCCAAACAGGGCAGTCCAGCTATTGCTTCGGTGTCAAGACACATATGTGGGAAGATGCGACCTTGATTGTACAGAATGCAGGAGTAATAGCTTCGCTGCAGATAGCTCTAGAACTGATCAGAAGATATTCGTTCCCTTGAGTAGGGGTTCTTGGAGCTATTGAAGAAGGTGTTGTCTGCTTTGAAGCCGTTGACATTAAAGGTTCCAGGTGTTGATGCAGGACCTGGAAACCTGGGCAACCTTGGCATTGGCTTCTGTACCTGAGGCCTATGCTCAATATGATAGTCAAACTAAGGACCAGCAGCAGGCGCAGGAACAGAAGCAGCAGCAGCATTGGCTTCGCTGACTTCTGTTTCTTGGGTTGGTGTAGGCTCCACATTTGCTTCAGCCATGACAGCGTCAGTGGCTTCATTGGTGTTGGTGGTGGCAGCCTCAAGATTTTCTACCCCCACTTGATGAGCTGGAGGGTCGGGCACAGACACGTTCTCCTCGAGAACAGCTTCGTCAGTAGTTGGGGGAGTAGGGACACGTTCTTCTTCTTGGGTGTCATCGGCTGATGCAGCCGGAATGTCTTCAGGAGTTTTAGCCTCAGACTCGGAGACTTGAGACCTTGGTCCTTTACGAAGCACGCGTAACGCTGGCGACACCTTTGGAGATGGAGTTGGCTGGGCCTCAAAGTCGTCTTCTTCTTCTTGCCGGGGTGGTGTGACTTGTTGTTGTGGGTGATCAGCCCATGATGCATCCTGAGCAATTGGCGTCAGAGGACGACCAATGCTAATGAGTTTGCTGTGTGTAAGCACAGGCGATGATACCTGTTGGTGCTCGATCTAAGGAAGAACTACATCATCGTCAACATTGTCATGGTGACCAATGTCTTCAGCAGCGGTGGGATCAGCTACTGGAATGTCTTCAGCTTCATGAGCCTCTGTGAGAGCAGGCTCATGGACAGTCAGTTGGTGCTCTTGATGTGTAGATGCAGGGCGAACCATTGAGATAGGTTCAACAATCTGGGGCTCTATGGGAGCAGCCCGTTCCTTCTTGGTCTTCCGCTTCTTCTTGGAGGGAGCAGCATCAGAGGCTTCAGAATGTTTCCTCTTTCTAGCTTCAGCTTCAGCAGTCCTCGTCTTCTTTAGTTCTGAAGTAGTTGACCTGGCCTTTGGCTTCGAGCCAGCCATGCTGGCTGGGAAGACAATGGGATTTGCTTCCTGCCTTGGTGCGTCGGGTTCGGCCACAGCGGGCTTCTTCTTCTTCTTCTTTGCAGCCATCCTGGGGTCGATGCCAGGACGACCAAGGGCCTTGCGCTTCTCAGCCTCGTTGTAGGCTTGTACACACTTGTCAGCCAGGCTCTTCATGCGCTCACGAGAACCTTGAGCTTCTTCACGCTTCTTGAGGAACGATTCTTTGAGCTCGTGCAGCATGATCTTGAAGTTCTTGACCTCCTGCATGTTGAGCTTGGCCATATGCTTCTTAAACTGAGCTTTCTCAAAGTCGATCTTTTGCCTTAGCTCAACGATGCGCTGAGCTAGAGCTAGCTCTGAAGCAATGGCACCATGGAAGGCGACACTGAGGCCAATCGTAAGTTGCAGATCTTCAAAGCTGAGGTTGGGTGTGTCAAACCACTCATCGATGAAGTTTTGGATGATTGCCACGTCAAAGAGAGGCAAATCATTGAAGATTTCTGCTTCTTCTTTGCTCTTGATCAGTTGCTCAAGAGCGTCATCTGCAAGATCTTCATCGCTGGACAGATCAATGGCATCGTTGCGCAGGATAGCAGCAGCAGTCAGTTCTTGGCTGGTGTGTGGCAGAGGCATCTTGACTCTCGGGGGCTTGGAGAAGCGTGACAGATCTTCAGACTGCACATTGTCTTCAGGAGGTGCAGTAGCCAGTGGCTTCGCCCGTGAGATTTTTGGTGCTGAGGCAGGCTTTGAAACTTTAGGTTGCTTCGGTTTCTTTGGCTTCGGCGCTCCAGGCGCTTCATCAGATTCAGCGTCATCTACAGGCTCATCCACAGCTTTCCCTTGAACCACGATATGAGTGATGAGACCTTCCAGGTTATAGAAGGGCCCAACAAGATTGGGTTCAGCTTCGCGGGTGCCATCGGCACGGGGAGCAGAGGGACCAGGGTTTAAGTCTAGTCCCATTGACTTCTTGTTCTGCTTCGTCGAATTCTGGGCAAACTGGAAGTTGCACTTGAACAGATTGTCGTCACGACACCATAGCAGTGATGATGGGTCAGCATCCGCAGGCTGTGGTCCACGGACCATGCAGGGATAGAAGCCTTGTTCAATGGCTTCATCTCAGGACCTGGGTTGAAGATTTCTGTATAGGATGTCTCCCCATGGTCGCTTGATGGCATTCTTCTCAGCATATTCCTTTGTCACAAACCTGTACTTGAACCACTGTTCTGCCCAATATCGTCGAATCCATTGGATTCATGTCTTGCGCTGATTGTAATCCTCTTCTGGATCTGTCTTGTACAGTTTTGAGAGGTCATTGGGCAGATATCTTGACGTTTCACCTCGACGCTTTCTGCCACCCTTCCTTGCTGATTTCTCTGTAGCCATGAACTTTAAACTGAATGGCTTGAATACGTTCAAAGGCTTCAAAGGCTTTCGCTTGCTGGACAAACAGGAACTGGCTTCGGGAGAATTTATATGATGATGTAAGAATTCTACAAATGAATGTAGACTATGAGAACCAAGGGATTCTCCCACGGACATGTACCTGTGACATCATTAAGGTGCGAGGGAAGGGGAAGAGGTCATATGCATTCTCAGAAGATTTTGAAGATAAATTAGTTTAGAAGACATTGACCTCATCGTGCGAAGACATTCACTCATAGATAAGGACTTGGTTCCAGATTTGTACGAATCCACAGATCAGTACAAGTGAGGAATCTAACTACTTTGTGAAGCATAAGTGAACATACTAGGCATAATATGAGATGCAGTATGAAGTGGATCCAACTTGTGTGAATAGAAACTGCTTGTGGTAGAAAGTGACGAATCTATAGGATCAAAGGGGCCGTAAAAAGGAAGTTTTATTTACCACACAAGGAACTGCTAGACGGAGTGGAAGAGGAGGCCGAGCAGTTCGATCGTACGTGCCCTAACTTGGCGACGGAGGACACCTACGGCGACGGCGGAGAAGACGATGTCCGCGACCGGCGTGAAGACGGTGTCGGAGAGGTCGCGGCAGCTAAGCGCTTCGTCGCCGGCGTCGTCGTCGACTAGCGGTGGCGCTAGGGTTCGTGCGAGAGTGGAAGAAAGGATAATGACTGTGGTGAGGCGTGTATTTATAGGGACAGGGATGGCACAGTGTTATTACACAGGTGCCCCTGGCGATTCACATCTGAAGGACACGTGGCCATCATGCAACATATCGGAGGTTGTTCCATGTTCCCACGCATGCCTGGATTGTCGGGTGGTCGTTCCCACTTCTTCGGGTTTCAGGTGAAGGAATTAGCATTAAAAGCGGACTTAATGTTTGTCTCTGTATCTTCTGGTGACAAGGACACAGAGAAGACATTCGACAGTTTCAAGAGAATGCATATGATTTGAAGAGATAGAGTTTAAGATAGAAAGCATAGAGAGGTTAGGGTCCGATCACATTCACTTAGTTCAAAAGATTCAACAAGAAGACATAGCCATAAGTGAATGCTGTAGAGGACAGAACACTAGTGTATATATATATGATCAACATAATGAAGGTAATCATGAAGACATTTGAGAATGAAGCCAAACCAAATGTGAAGACACAGCAAATGTAACACCATGGGTAAAACACTTCAAATAGACGAATTTTGTGGCGGCGTTACCCACCGTATAGGAAGTATTAGACCCAGACACGGCGCACAATTATCGTGGTGCTCCGAAATCAAATTCCACATTAATGTATTCATACTTAGAATCTAAGTCTTCATTGATTGAAGATATAATTTACTTCGTGTGTTGCACATCTAAGTCATCAATATGCATAAGTGTTAGGATGTGTGCCTGATCACAAGTCATTTGAGGATTCCAAGATATTTAGCTCACACCGTAACTTGCAAAATCTCTTCTCATCCAAGGGCTTGCTGAAGATATCTGCCAATTGCTCTTCAGTGTTGACGTGTATGATATCAATATCTTCCTTCACAACGTGATCTCTGAGAAAGTGATGACGGATTTCAATGTGCTTTGTCTTCGAGTGCTGAACTGGGTTGTTGGCAATCTTGATGGCGCTTTCGTTGTCGCAGTAGAGTGGCACTTGCTTCAGATGAATGCCATAGTCTTTGAGTGTTTGCTTCATCCACAGAAGCTGAGCGCAGCAAGATCCAGCAGCAATATATTCAGATTCAACAATGGAGAGAGATACACAGTTCCGCTTCTTTGAAGACCAACATACAAGTGATCGTCCCAGAAAATGACATGTGCCTGATGTAGAATTGCGATCCACCTTGTCACCAGCATAATCAGCATCCGAGAATCCAACCAGATCAAACTCTGAGCCCTTTGGATACCATACTCCTAGAGTTGGGGTGTAAGCCAAATATCGAAGAATTCGCTTCACAGCTAAGTGATGCGATTCCTTTGGTGCCACTTGGAATCGAGCACACATGCAAACACTAAGCATAATATCTGGCCTAGATGCACATAGATAAAGTAAAGAACCAATCATGGAGCGGTATACCTTTTGATCGAACTCTTTACCATTGTCGTCGGAACCCAGATGATGTTTGGCTGGCATTGGCGTCGTGAAGCCTTTGCAGTCTTGCATACCAAACTTCTTCAGGCAATCTTTGAGATACTTCTCTTGGGATATAAAGATGCCGTTGCGTTGCTGACGTATTTGAAGACCAAGGAAGAACTTCAGTTCACCCATCATGGACATCTGATATTGCTCTTGCATCATATATCCAAACTCTTCACTGTATTTCTGATTGGTGCAGCCGAAGATAATGCCATCCACATATATTTGGCACACAAATAGTTCACCATCATATGTCTTCGTGACGAGAGTGGGGTCGAGGGAACCAGATTTGAAGCCTTTGCTCTTCAGGAAGTCTTTGAGTGTGTCATACCAAGCCCGAGGGGCTTGTTTGAGGCCATACAGTGCCTTGTTGAGCTTGTATACCGTGTCAGGATGTTTTCGATCTTCAAAGCCAGGCGGTTGTGCAACATACACTTCTTCTTCAATCTTGCCATTGAGAAAAGCGCTCTTCACATCCATTTGATATAGAAGTATGTTGTGATGATTTGCATAGGCCAGTAGTATGCGTATGGCTTCAAGTCTAGCCACAAGAGCAAATTTTTCATCGAAGTCAATCCCTTCAACTTGAGTGTATCCTTGAGCAACGAGACGAGCTTTGTTTCTGACAACTTGACCATGCTCATCTTGCTTGTTGCGATATATACATTTGGTGCCTATTATATTGTGCTTCCGAGGATCAGGACGCTTAACCAGTTCCCATACATTATTCAGCTCAAACTATTGAAGCTCTTCTTACATAGCTTGAATCCATTCAGGTTCCATGAAGGCTTCTTCAACTTTCTTGGGTTCAGTTATTGAGACGAATGCGAAGTGCCCACAGAAATTTGCTAGCTGTGTTGCCCTTGAACGAGTGAGTGGACCTGGTGCATTGATGCTATCAATTATTCTCTCAATCTGCACTTCATTTGCAACACGAGGATGTACAAGACGAAGATTTTGCTCTTGCTGATCATTGTCATTGTTAGAGGGATTGTCTTCAGGCTGAGCGTTGTCTTCAGGTTGTTCAGGTGCGGAGATGATAAGTTCCTCTTCAGGTTGAGCTTTAGAAGGTATGATTTCTCCAGTTCCCATAAGTTTGATTGATTCACTGGATGGAACTTCATCTAGCACATTTGGCAGGTGCTCTCTTTGTGAGCCGTTAGTCTCATCGAACCGCACATCCAGTGTTTCAACCACTTTCTAATGAAAGAGATTGAAGACTCTGTAGGAGTGCGAATCCTTTCCATATCCAAGCATAAAACCCTCATGTGCTTTTGGTGCAAATTTTGAAGTGTGATGTGGATCCTTGATCCAGCACTTGGCGCCAAATACTATGAAGTAACTGACATTTGGCTTCTTGCTAGTAAGGAGCTCATAGGATGTCTTGTTCAGAAGCTTGTGAAGATAAACACAGTTGATGATATGGCATGCAGTGTCAATGGCTTCAGGCCAGAATTTTCTTGGAGTCTTGTATTCATCAAGCATCGTCCGAGCCATCTCAATAAGTGTTCTGTTCTTGCGTTCGACGATGCCATTCTGTTGTGGTGTGTACGGAGCTGAGAATTCATGTGTGATGCCCAAAGTATCAAGATATGTATCAAGGCCAGTGTTCTTGAATTTAGTGCCATTGTCACTTCTGATGTGCTTTATCTTGGCACCATAGTTGTTCATTGCTCGATTGGTGAAGCGTCTGAAGACATCCTGCACTTCAGTCTTGTAAAGTATTATATGCACCCAAGTATATCTTGAATAATCATCAACAATGACAAAGCCATAGAGACAAGCAGTAGTAGTAAGAGTTGAGTAATGAGTGGGACCGAAAAGATCCATGTGTAGCAGTTCGAAGGGTTGAGTTGTTGTCATGATTGTCTTCGAGGGATGCTTGGCCCTCGTCATCTTTCCTGCTTCACAGGCACCGCATAAGTGATCCTTCTTGAACTTGACGCCCTCGATGCATATGACATGCTTCTTCCTTGCAAGGGTGTGGAGGTTCCTCATGCCAGCATGCCCTAGCCTTTGATGCCAGAGCCAGCATTCAGAAGCTTTTGCTAGAAGACATAATGCAAGTTGTGGTCCTGCTGAGAAATCTACCACGTACAAATCATCTTTCCGATACCCTTCAAACACTAGAGACTTGTCAGATTCCATTAGTACAAGGCAACGATATTTTCCAAACATCACAATCATGTTTAAATCGCAAAGCATTGAGACAGACATTAAGTTGAAACCAAGGGATTCAACAAGCATGACTTTATCCATGTATTGATCCTTTGAGATTGCAACTCTACCTAGACCCAATACCTTGCTTTTACCAGTGTCAGCAAATGTGATGTGACTTTTGTCAGATGGATGTAAAGTTGAGTCCATGAGAAGGCTTCTCTTGCCAGTCATGTGATTTGTACACCCACTATCAATAATCCCTTTTGAAGCAGCTGGTGTCGTACCCTATAGTGCAGTTAGGGGGATAGGCTTCACGAAGAGAATTGTGAAGCAAAAACATTTGTCGAACCAGTGGATTATTAAAGCTTAGATCGAGATTAGGACTGATAGGGCAAGTTGCAAGCGATTCAGGAACAAAGTACATAATAAGACCATTTGGGCATTTGATCTTGTGCCCTACAAGATGTTTAAGGTCCCCAGCAATAGCATCAGACGATTTTGGTTTTCGTCTGGAGACCTTTCCCTACAAAAGAGAGTTAAGCTTTCTTAGCCACCCACATCTTCAGGGGTGGCTTCGAAGCAATAAGTCTAAGTGGAGCATCTGAAAACTTTGGCTTTGGTGCCCTAGCGAAAAGTCTTGCAGGAGGACAATAGTACTCATAAGAATAAGCAGAATAGTTCTTGGTCTTATGAACATGGCGGTTTGACGGACTGCGCTCATATTCATAGGCCTGAGTATGGCTTCCCCTCCAAAACATTTGCGTTAGTGTGACTCAGGTGAGTCCTCTGTCTGTATGAAGCCTTTGGACCGTATGGAGCCTGTGGTCTGGGGTTTGCCTTCTTCATCTGTGGTGTCATGATGACATTCACAGGAAGGTTCTCCAAACACCTTTTCGGCACCCAGATCTTCTTCATAGGCGGTCCATTCCTGCAGTTAGTACCAATATACCTGGCAAACACTTCACCATTCTGATTCTTAAACAGTTTATAGTTTGCATCAAAGGATTCATCAATAACAATGGGGTTAGCACAAGTGAAGCCAGATAGAGTGGATGGATCTGCTGAAGGTTCCTTTGTAGCAACCCATGTGGTTTTGGGGTACTGCTCAGGTTTCCAGTAAGAGCCATCAGCATTCATTTTCCTTACGAACCCAACACCCTCTTTCCTAGGGTTTCGGTTCAGGATCTGCCTTTTGAGGACATCACATAGTGTCTGATGCCCTTTGAGACTTTTGTACATCCCTGTTTCAAGCAGTGTCTTCAACCTAGCATTCTCATCAGCAATAGCAGTGGTGTCCTCAGCAGAGGGGTTAGTTTCCACATCAACAGTTGAAGATATTGCAACAGTAGCAGCAGTAGAGCATTCAGCAACACATCACGCTCAATACATTTAAGACATGGTGGTTCAAATCCTTCCTGAGCTGAACTGATCTATTCGGCGCGAAGTGACTCGTTTTCCTTTTGAAGATCTTCATGAGCCGCTCTCAATTTCTCGAGTTCTTCATGAGTTGTTGAGAGCATTTCATGACGACTTTCAAGCTCCTCATACTTAATATGAAGATTTTTTATGTCTTCAATTAAGGACTAAGATCGAGTCATTTCAGCGTCCAACAGGTCATCACTTTTGTCTAACAGTTTTTGAATATGTTCCATAGCTTTCTGTTGTTTAGTGACAAGGGAAGCAAGTTTTGCATAGCTGGTCCAAATTCATCACCAGATTCATCATCACTGGATTCAGATAGATAACATTCAATTACCTTGGCATCATTTGCCATAAGGCATGATGCAGAAGATGATGATTCTGGTCGAAAGTCATCGCTTTGAGTGACTCCTTAAAGTCCTCGAACCGAGGATCATGACGAGTTCGATGACCCTCATAGACCTCCGAGAGACGGTCCCAGATGAGCTTTGCATGATCGAGATGCATGACATTCCTAAACTGATTTTGAGATAGACAGGAGCAGATGACGTCCTTCGCCGTGAGGTTGAGAAGAGTGTACTTGCGAATGTCATCAGCTTCCGCCATTTTGCACAGATCGGTCAGACCAATCTCAGTGACGGTCCACAACTCGCTGTTTGTTGCCATGAGGCGCTTCTTCATCATGGCCTTCCACTTGGGATACTCGTGACCGTCAAAGATGGTGCATGACACAGTCTTCATACCTGTGGTCGACATAACTGAAACTCCAGGCGGTTAAACCAAAATCAAACGGAACAAGGGAGTACCTTGATCTGATACCAATTGAAAGTGTGTTATATCGACTAGAGGGGGGTGAATAGGCGATTTTTATGAAAGTCTTCAAAACATGGAAGTTTCGAAGACAAATGATAGAAATGAACCTATTTTCATGCAGCGGAAGATAGACTACACTAGACAGACAATAGTCAAGCATTCAATAAAGTGAAACCACACTAACTAATAGTAGCTAGGCAGTAAGGATCAGGTACATAGTGAAGACAAATAGATAAAGCACATAGGCACTGACTTTACAAGAGCCAACTGTAAATAAAGAGATGAGAATGATAGAACCAGTGTGCATGACGAAGACAAAGGTTTGGTAGACCAGTTCCAACTGCTGTGATAGTTGTACGTCTGGTTAGGGCGGATAGGTATTTAAACCTGAGGACACTCAGTCCCGGACACTTAGTCCTGAGCACGCAGCTCAGAACACTTAGTCCTCTCCGTATTCCCCTTGAGCTAAGGTCACACAGACCTCACCCAATCACTCTGGTAAGTCTTCAAGGTAAACTTCCAAACCTTCATAGACTTTGTTCACCGGCGATCCTTACTGTCTAGCTACTATTAGTCTTCATGCGATGTCTTTTCTTGTCATAGTCTTGGTTAAGCATCACTTCAGTCATTCTGACTGGTTCTCTTGGACCCCACTTAATAGTACGGTGGTTCCTATGACTCAACAAGGAAGAAAAAGAACTACAAAAGATCTAAGTCTTCGCGCTTCATAGTCTTCATGCGATGTCTTTTCTTGTCATAGTCTTCAAGGTGAATGTCTTCACTTACCACCTTTGACTTCAATGTCTTCATACATTTTTAGGGGTCATCTCTGGTAGGAAAACCGAATCAATGAGGGACTTCTACCTGTGTTATCCTGCAATTCTCACAAACACATTAGTCCCTCAACTAGGTTTGTCGTCAATACTCCAAAACCAACTAGGGGTGGCACTAGATGCACTTACACTTCCACTTCCCGCTACGCCACTAGTGCTGCACTAACCACTTGATTAGTTGCCGCCAAGTATAGCAGCAACAGCTCTTGTGGTTTGGGAGCAACCAAAGTGGGCACAGAAGACAAGTAGATCTTCAAATCTTGTAGTGTTGCGTCTGCTTCCGGAGTCCACTTCATGGGTCCTGCCTTCTTCAAGATTTTGAAGAACGGCAAGGTGCGCTCGGCAGACCTGGAGATGAATCTGCTAAGCACGACAACACACCCTATCAAACGCCTCACATCCTTAACTGTCTTACACTACAAAAAACTACACTTCCGTGATGATACGTGTTTGTCACAGTAGGTCACGTTTTCTGCCATGCATGTACATCCATGACGATTTTATGACAGAATCAAGATAGTCATACCTGTGCTATCGTAGAAGTGTTCCATGACACTACCAAAATTATCATCACGGAAGTGTCCACTTCCATGACAATAAATCGCGTGTCATAGAAGTGCTTTCGTCAAGGGTGACCTACACATGGCATCGACCGTAACGGGTCACCGTTAAGCTATCAGGTCCGGTTTTGGATCTGATAACCCGTTAACAGCCTAGACCAATGGGGAATTTCTACGTGTAAAATTCTCATTGGCCGGAGGAAACACGTGTTCGCTCACCGTTGGGACATATGTCATCCACTCATTGGACAGGAGGCGCCTATGATACGTTGACACGTGGCATGGACTAATAGAGGCCCATTCCGGTGAAAAGGCCGGCCCAGCTAAAGGCCCACCATGTTTTTCTAGACACTAGTGGGCTGGCCCGTTAACAGCCTGCCATGTTTTGGGTCAAATTGAGGCCCATACCAGATTAGGACCATTCACAGCCTGTCGTGTTTTGGGCCAAATTATGGCCCATATCAGATCAGGCCCATTAACAGGCCACTGTTCTTTTGGGCCCATTCTAAGACATGTTTGTATTTCATCCTGTTAAATGCCCGTTTATCAGTTCGGCCCGATAATAGTTTCGGGATGTTAGCGGCCCGTGGTGCATCAGGGACGTTGTCGGCCCAGTTTAACTTTAGGCCATTTAACGACCCATGCAGAAACTGGGCTATTTCTTGTCCGAAGTAACTTTAGGCCTCTTAACGGCCTGTAGTCTTCGTGGATAAATTTCAGCCCAACTGGCCTATCGGTCTGTTAATGGCCCGTGTAACAGTTGGGCCTAATTACAGCCCACGTTGAATCTAGCCTGCTTACAGCCCATCTAATAATGGCCCGTGACACTTTTAGGCCTATGGCCCGTGTAGATACCGGCCTGCTTAAAGCCCATAATTTTATTGGGCCAAACATGCCCAAGATATTTTTTGGCTTGTTAACTACTCATCCTATTTGGGCCAAACATGGGCCTTAGGTAGTTTCGGCCTGTATTGGCCCATGAATTTTTCAGCTCAACGCTTGCCCAATCCAGGTTTTGGCCTGTTAAAAGCCCATGGTATTCTCTGGCCCAGTTGGACAGAACTTTACTCGGCCTGTTAAAGGCAGGAAACAACTATAGGTTTAGACCTGCTAATGGCCCAAGATGATTATAGGCCCACGTTTTGGCCCATATGAGTAACGGGCCAACCTGAAGACCGACAACACTGAGATCCACTGAACCTTCCAGCCTAAATTACAGCATACCGACCAAGAATAAACCTAGACTATACAACAAAGATATTACATCATATTACATCCCCTTGGCATCAAAGTTCGCCGTCAGTGATAATAAAGGGCAACCAGACAACGGATTACATAAACTGGGCAGGTCGCCACCAGTGGAAGTTAACAGGCGGACAAAATAATAGACAGAACCGACAACACTTCAACATAGTTTAAGAAAGGTTAGCCCGACCCAGGAGCTACAGCGCAAGCACCTTAGCAACCTGATGAGACTGCGCTTCTTTGGCGCTCATATCACCAACTTAAGCTGCATAGCATCAATAAACATCATGTACTTACGGTTAATCTTGAATAGAGATTGGAGTTCCAGTCGTATTTGAGCGGAAGCATGTATTTCCGCTTGAATTTCAGACTAAAGAAGTCGAACAGATTCAGGCGGCGACTTCATCGAGCTTGTGTCACTGAGTAAGTTTGACACTACATCAAGATGTGACTTCGTGGATGTATCCCTACCCTCAATATGTGTTGCCTTCTCCTCTGGAATATGTGTTAGAGGGACAAACAATGGGTTCATCTCACTATCATTGTGGCAGTTCTTCCTAGCAGCAGTGTTGTCACCCTGGAAGAGAAACAAGTAGGTAGATAACATGTTTTGCACGTATAAGCATCAACACCGTCAATTAATCTCATTTCTTTGTCAGAAATAAAGAGACATGGTTTTAAATAGCATTAACATAATAGGCATTGTTCATACTTAAGACGGCAGGAAATGGCATTGTGCAGGAGCGGCCAGCTTCAATAGACCACTGGATTATAGATCAAGAACACAAGCATAGATGTAGTTCTAAACAACGTATAAGCATGAATGGTGAGTGTACTGTCAGTTTATACCATTTCAGATTGGTAAATAAAGAGACACGATTTAAATAACATTAATATAATATGGCATTGTTCATAGTTGAGACATAGCAGGATATGACATTGTGCTGTTGTTGGTAGTCTCACCACACCACTGGATTACAGATCAAGAGCACAAGCATACAAATAGTGCTAAAGAAGATAACTTGCTATGTTTAGTTTAATTTACATGGTATGGATAAGGAACTAGATTGTACAACTAAAGACTGAAATTGAGAAGGACAAACTTATGTTTATGTACTTCTACTTTATAAACTTTGAACAAGCAATTTGATGTAGACGACAAAAATAAACAGCATTTGCACTCATAGCTATCCAAATATAAACAACAAAGTTTGAAGGCTCGAGGAGGACAAACTGAAGACATGCTCTATAAAGGCCTTGTCCATATTGATGGGGGGGGCAATTCAAGAAGTTTACCACACACTCTCCTTCAAGAGTATTACCTTTATTCTACATTTTGTTAAGAGTAAATATAGATGTGAAAATATAGGAACAAATGGCAATTATTTAACTTAAGATGCAGAGTACAAATGTAAATACAACATACAGGCAGAAGGCACTGACAAGAGCAATGCGGAGCTAAACGTCTTTAGTAACATTGGTTTTATTCAATATTTTGGCAAGAGTAAATGTAGATCTGATGTGTAGAAAAATGGAGGACAAGGGAAAATAAGCTGCAAAGTGTACATGAAGAACTAGCTGAAAAATATAAGTACAGTGATGAAAGGCAACAGATACTTACAAGAACAATGCAGAACTAAATTTCTTCATAGGCATTGGGTTTATTCTACATTAATTTAAGCATTAATATAGATCTGATAATTTGGAGCGAATAATGGATAAGCAAGCTATAATGCACAATGATGTCACATAATCCACCAGGTATGAATGTAAGGACAGTAACAGGACAATAGGTACTCACAAGAGCAAAGCACCGACCAGCATAGTTGCGATATCCTAGGTTTTGTGGCGCTGGTTCTATCGCCAATATATGTTGGGAGCTATGTGATTTCTCCGGTAGGACCACCTTTTTCAAGGACTTTGCTTGTACTCCTTGAAGTTTTGCAATCACCCTCTCCCTTTTGGATGTCTAAAACACAAGAACAACATTTGAATGGAAAAACATGGTATGCCGACAAATGGAATAGGTGTTGATAATGGATGGGCATGGCATTTTCACATATATCATGAGTAAACTAAGCGGATGGCGGTGCAACGAAGCAAAAGAAATGCAAGACACCTTATGCAAGATATGTGCAACCAATAAAACCTTGCCAAATTAGAACATGCACCTTATTGGGTGAACATGATAGGCCATCTGCCTTTGACTCCTTGAGCTCAGAATAGTCATTAGGATCATATTCTGAATACGAATCTATAGGTAGGGAGCGTGTGGGTTTCATTGCATCCACAATGGACCTTAATACCTTGATGCCAAGTTTGTGACCCATTGAACTGTTCTGCAATATTCTTCTGATGTGCGCATTCTTATATTCATTGTGATTATGTACAATATCTGTAAAGCATGAAAACACAAATAGTAGTGAGATTATCTTTGTAATGCAGAGGATATTGTAATATAATAGAGGCTTCTTGTAAACCCTTGTGTGCTATCACTGGATTCTGATGAGAGAGCCCATGTGTGCTGTAATATGGTGAGTAGATTAATATAATCTGGCACAACTACACAAAAAAATAAGCTCCCTGTTAGGGGCCCCAGATGTAAGGATAGTTGGCAGACGATAGGTTCATAATATAGCGTATAGAAATTTTATTGCCAAACCATGATAACGAGAGCGTAGAGCCAGTAGGCAGATCGTAGTGTGGATAATAGGGGTACACCATAACCAGCATAAATAAATCAGGAAAGCGGAACTGACTAGAAAACATAGGGTTTTTGCCGCTACTAATATGAAGCCTATCGATCACCTACATGCCCGCTCTATTCATCTGAAGGTGCACAACTGTTACTATCAGTTTACTCTATCAAAGACCGTGCGGCTCCCACCATTTTTGGCGCATTATGGTAGACCAACTCAAAGTGCGAAATCATTTAGAAGAACTTGATAGAGGCAAAGGTGTCCCGTCTTTCGATGAGATGGTGGCTATCATTTTGGAGGAAGTCGACTTTGACGATCCGACTACGAACATGAGAAGACGTCGCGCCTTAGCAATCGCTAAACCAACTCCGAGAGGTTATTGACCAAGCTGGAGCACGATCAACCTGACCACGAAGGTCTTTTTCCTGCAGGCAAACGAAGAACAAGCAAGAAACTAAGATTGCAATTTGGAGATTGTGAATATAAGAGGAAAGCTTTATTGATCAAAGGTGGGGTTCTGTGCCGCCTTTGTCTGGTCATTGAACACAAACGAAGTACTCGAAGTTGTAGCTATGGCGAAATTTAATCTAAACACAACCCAAAGTCTAAACGATGCCCTAAGGGTTGTATGTATGGAGGAAGAGGGGGAAATTTCATGGACCTTGGAGGAGAGGTCCGAAACCAACCCTAACTCTTGTTTCCCCACACATACGGACTCGAAAAACAGCCTATACTTAAGTATTTCGAAAATACATGGGCCTGGCCCAATAATAAGGTGATGATACATCTCCAACGTATCTATAATTTTTGATTGTTCCATGCTATTACATTATCAACCTTTGATGTTTTATATGAATTTATATGCTATTTTATATGATTTTTGGGCTAACATATTAACCTAGAGCCCAGTACTAGTTTCTCTCTTTTTCCTTGTTTTAGAGTATCGCAGAAAAGGAAAATCAAACGGAGTCCAATTGACCTTAAACTTCACGGAACTTATTTTTGGAACGAAAGCAATCTAGAATACTTGGAGTGTACGTAAGGGAAGCAACGAGGAAGGCACGAGGCAGGGGGGCGCGCCCACCCCCCTGGGCGTGCCCTCCACCCTCATGGGCCCCTCGTGGCTCCCCTAACGTACTTCTTCCTCCTATATATGCCAATATACCCTAAAACCATCGGGGGGCAGAATAGATCGGGAGTTCCGCCGCCAGAAGCCTTCGTAGCCACCGAAAACCAATCTAGACCCGTTCCGGCACCCTGCCGGAGGGGGGAATCCCTCTCTGGTGGCCATCTTCATCATCCCGTCGCTCTCCATGACGAGGAGGGAGTAGTTCACCCTCGAGGCTGAGGGTAAGTACCAGTAGCTATGTGTTTGATCTCTCTCTCTCTCCCGTGTTCTTGAGGTGGTACGATCTTGATGTATCTCGAGCTTTTCTATTATAGTTGGATCTTATGATGTTTCTCCCCCTCTACTCTCTTGTAATGGATTGAGTTTTCCCTTTGAAGTTATCTAATCGGATTGAGTCTTTAAGGATTTGAGAACACTTGATGTATGTCTTGCGTGGGATAACCGTGGTGACAATGGGTTATTCTATTGATCCACTTTATGTATGTTTTGGTGATCAACTTGTGGGTTCCGCCCATGAACCTATGCATAGGGGTTGGCACACATTTTTGTCTTGACTCTCCGGTAGAAACTTTGGGGCACTCTTGGAGGTCCTTTGTGTTGGTTGAATAGATGAATCTAAGATTGTGTGATGCATATCGTATAATCATACCCACGGATACTTAAGGTGACATTGGAGTATCTAGGTGACATTAGGGTTTTGGTTGATTTGTGTCTTAAGGTGTTATTCTAGTACGAACTCTAGGGCTGTTTGTGACACTTATAGGAATAGCCCAACGGATTTATTGGAAAGAATAACTTTGAGGTGGTTTCGTACCCTACCATAATCTCTTTGTTTGTCTCCGCTATTAGTGACTTTGGAGTGACTCTTTGTTGCATGTTGAGGGATAGTCATGTGATCCAATTATGTTATTATTGTTGAGAGAACTTGCACTAGTGAAAGTATGAACCCTAGGCCTTGTTTCAACGCATTGCAATACCATTTGTGCTCACTTTTATCATTAGTTACCTTGTTGTTTTTATATTTTCAGATTACAAAACCTTTATCTACTATCCATATACCACTTGTTTCACCATCTCTTCGCTGAACTAGTGCACATATACAATTTACCATTGTATTGGGTGTGTTGGGGACACAAGAGACTCTTTGTTATTTGGTTGCAGGGTTGCTTGAGAGAGACCATCTTCATCCTACGCCTCCTATGGATTGATAAATCTTAGGTCATCCACTTGAGGGAAATTTGCTACTATCCTACAAACCTCTGCACTTGGAGGCCCAACAACGTCTACAACAAGAAGGTTGTGTAGTAGACATCAAGCTTTTTTCTGGCACCTTTGCCGGGGAGGTTAGCGCTTGAAGGTATATCTTTAGATCTTGCAATCGAATCTTTTTTTTCTTGTTTTAGCACTAGTTTAGTTTGTAAAAGAAAACTACAAAAAATATGGAATTGAGTTTGCCTCATACGCTTCATCTTTTTAATATCTTTCGTCAGTATGATGGAAAGGAAAATTGTGCCAAAGTGTTAGAAGAAGAATGCATTAAAATGTTTGGCACTAAATATTTGAATGATGAGGATGATTGCAATGTTGTTAGTATGAATTCCTTGAATATCCATGATGCTAATGATATGCAAAGCCACAAGCTTGCGGAAGCTATGTTTGATGAAGATGATATTTTTTGTCCCCCAAGTTTTGATGAGAAAATTTATTATGATGAAAGAATGCCTCCTATTTATGATGATTATCTTGATTAAAGTGGATTTGGAGAGGTCATGACTTTATTTTGTGATGAATCCACTATTCCGGAAGAGGTTCCAATTGATTATGAGAACAAAGTTGCTATCTATGATGATTATTGTGATGACTTGTATGCTATAAAGAATAATGATATCCATGAAACTTGTCATCATGATTTTAGTTTTCAATTGGATTATGCCTCACATGATAATTATTTTGTTGAGTTTGCTCCCACTATTATTCATGAGAAGAATTTTTCCTATGTGGAGAGTAGTAAAATTCCTATGCTTGTAGATCATGAAAATAATGCTTGAGGTGCTGGTTATATTGTTGAATTCATTCATGATGCTACTGAAAATTATTATGAGGGAGTAATATATGCTTGTAGGAATTGCAATAATATCAAGTTTCCTCTCTATGTGCTTAAAGTTTTGAAGTTATGCTTGTTTTACCTTCCTATGCAAGTTGATTCTTGTTTCCATAAGTTGTTTGCTCACAAAATCCCTATGCATAGGAAGTGGGTCAGACTTAAATGTGCTAGTCATATTCTTCATGATGCTCTCTTTATGTTACAATTCGTATCTTTTATTTGAGCATCGTTGAAATCATCATGCCTAGCTAGGGGCGTTAAACGATAGCGCTTGTTGGGAGGCAACCCAATTTTATTATTGTTCCTTGCTTTTTGTTGCTGTTTAGTAATGAATAATTTATCTAGACTCTGTTATGGTTGTGTTTTTTGTTTTTAATTAGTGTTTGTGCCAAGTAGAACCTTTGGGAAGACTTGGGTGAAGTCTTTATGATCATGCTGTAAAAAACAGAAACTTTAGCGCTCACGAGAATTGCTGCCACTTTTAATTGGAGATTGATATTTAGTTAATTCTTTTTGCATACGATTAATAGATAAATTCCTCACTTCCAGAAATTTATTTGATAATTTTATGAGTTCCAGAAGTTTGTGTTAGTTACAGATTACTACAGACTGTTCTGTTTTTGACAGATTCTGTTTTACATGTGTTGTTTGCTTATTTTGATGAATCTATGAGTAGTATCGGATGATATTGTAACACCCTCGATGTGACTATATCTCCCACGTGTCGAGGCACGACTTAGAGGCATAATCGCATTGAAGGCATATATCGCAAGTTAGGCAATCTTCACAACATTCCATGTAATATAAATCATAAAGGGGAGGTAACATAGTTGGCTTACACTCGCCACGTCAATCAAGTACATAAATAACATTCATCATCCAAACACTCATGGCCCGACTACGGAGCCAAAATAAAAGAGAACCCAACATGCGACACGGTCCCAATCACCCCCAACTGGGCACCACTACTGATCATCGGGAAAGGAAACATAGTAACGTTGAGAGTCTTCGTCGAACTCCCACTTGAGCTCATACGCGTCTCCTGGAGTGGAATCATCAGGCCCTGCATCTGGTGTAATAGTAATCTGTGAGCCACAGGGACTCAGCAATCTCACACCCTCACGATCAAGACTATTTAAGCTTATAGGTAAGGCAAGGTAAATATGTGGAGCTGGAACAAGCGACTAGCAAGTATGGTGGCTAACTTATATGCAAAAGAGAGCGGGAAGAGGTGGCAAAGCGCGAGCGAGAAACTAGAGAGCAACCTGCGCAAACATTACTCCAACACCGTGTCCACTTCCCGGACTCCGCCGAGAAGAGGCCATCATGGTAACACACTCGGTTGATTCATTTTAATTAAGTTAAGGTTCAAGTTATCTACAACCGGACATTAACAAATTCCCATCTGCACATAACCGCGGGCACGGCTTTCGAAAGTTCAAATCCCTGCAGGGGAGTCCCAACTTAGCCCATGACAAGCTCTCACGGTCAACGAAGGAATAGACCTCCTCCTAAGACGTTCCGATCAGGCTCGGTATCTCGGTAATTCAAGACACTTCGACAGGTTAAAACAAGACCAGCAACACCGCCCGAATGTGCCGACAAATCCCGATAGGAGCTGCACGTATCTCATTCTCAGGGCACACTCAGATGAGCCAGACATCGGGTAGGCCAGCCCAGAGTTGCCCCTGGTAGCCCCGGACATCGCTCGGTTGGACCAACACTCAGAGGAGCACTGGCCCGGGGGGGTTAAAATAAGATGACCCTTGAGTCTGCAGAACCCAAGGGAAAGAAAAGGCTAGGTGGCAAATGGTAAAACCAAGGTTGGGCATTGCTGGAAAAGCTTTAATCAAGGCGAAATATCAAGGGGTTCCCATTATAACCCAACTGCGTAAGGAACGCAAAATCCGGGAACATAACACCGATATGACGGAAACTATGGCGACAAGAGTGGAACAAAACACTAGGCGAGAGGCCGAGCCTTCCACCCTTTACCAAGTATATAGATGCATTAAGATAACATGGCAATATAATGATATCCCAACAAGTAAATAAAAGATGTTCCAACAAGGAACGGCCTCCAATCTTCACCTGCAACTAGCAACGCTATAAGAGGGGCTGAGCAAAGCGGTAACATAGTCAATCAACGGTTTGCTAGGACATGGTGGGTTAGAGGTTTGACATGGAAATTTGGGAGGCTTGCAAGCAAGTGGTAGTCATCGTAGCATTGGCATAGCAAAAGAGCGAGCAAACTAGCATAGCAAAGATAGTGGTGATTTCGAGGGTATGATCATCTTGCCTGCACGGTAGTCAGAGTTGACTGGATCCTCGAAAGCAAACTCAACGGGCTCCTCATTAGCGAACTCGTCTCCCGACTCTACCCAAACAAGACAAACAAGCAACAAGTATACAATCAACCACGTGCAAGGATCAAGCAATATGATGAAATGATGATATGCTATGCGGGATGCGATGAGGGATGCAAAATGCAAGATATGACAGGAAATTCATGAACCTGGCCTCAACATGGAAATCAAAGTGTGCCATTGGAAAGATGAGATGAAATCACTTGAAAACGATATAAAGAACGCCGGAATCGGAGTTACAGTTTGGAAATGGCAAACGATTCAAAAATGGCACCGGTCTGTGATTTACAGCAAGTAGGCATATAAATGCAATGCAATGAACATGATACAGCACCCAAACATGATAACAAAATACATGGCAGGAATGCATACAAAATGCTTAACAAAAGTCTAGCACTGAGCTACGGCCAATTCATCCATTAACAGGTTCAAACAAGCATGGCAAAAATGCATATGGCAAACAGATCTCAGACTTAGTGAAATTAACACTCGTCTGGAATTTCAGATCAGGTAGCCCTCTTCGGAGTAACAAAACTACATGCTACAGGACCTGAACATGGCAAAGTAAAGCATGGCATGGAGCTACTCAAAGAGCTTAACAAAAGTCCCTTAGTGACCTTGAGACAAAAGGGATCAGAAAATACAATTGCAAGCATGTGAACATAGCAAAAACATAATCAGTTTTCATACTTAGTGAAAACTGGAGCAAGCTGAAATATAACTCAAGTAGGCATGTTTACGAGCTTGATGCACTCACTACGGTGCAAGTCATGGCAAGACAAGCATACATCTATCACGAACACACAAAATTCAAGCTAGACATGGCAAGAACAATAGCATAGCATGCATGGATCAACTACAACATCATCGGAAAAATTGCAAACAAGTTGACAATCTGCCCAGATTCACAAAGTAGCAAAAGTAGAGCTCGATTGACTCAACCTAGGTTGCTCCATAATTGCAAACAAAGGAATGGATGGATAGAGCACTACAATAATAACAAAACATCCTTACTGATCATCCTCAAAAGAGGCACGGATCAATAGGAAACAACATGAACATATGGCATCATGAGATAAACAACTCGAGGACTTAGTGAAATTGCTAAGTCCCTGAAAACAGAATTAGCAAGTGCACCACTTTGCAAGCTTTCACAAGTCACCACACACATCACAAAAATACATGGGTTGCACCTATGGAAAGATGACAAATCCTTAACAAAACACATGTAGAGCATCAGGGCATATCATGCACACATTAATAATGGCAAAAATGACAAAAATCTAAACGGAGTAGCAGATCTGACAATTATCTCAAGTAGCCCTCTTCTAACGGCATTTCGGGCATCAAGATGAACTCAAATGAAAATGATCCAATGGAATGAAATGATGTACTCTCTGAGATGAACATTTTTATATGCTATATGCATGAATCGGAGCTACGGATGCAAAGTTACGGGGCTAGGAAGAAGGGCACATGGATCTGGAATTCTGGGACTTAGAGAAAAATCAACCTCGCAAAAATTAGGGTTACTGTAGCAACCGAATCAGATCTGGGCGCAGCACGCGGATCGAGGTCCACCGGAGCTCTCGCCGGAGCTCCTGTTCACCGGCGCCGGAGGGAGAGGCCGAGGCGAGGGGCGAGGCCGGAGGAGGCTGCGGTGGCCGGCGGGGCGGCGCGGGGCGGGCGGAGGCGGCGGGGCCGGCGAGGAGCTGCGGCGCGTGGCGGCCCGCGGCGGAGAGGCGGCGGCGGCTCGTCGGCGACGGGCGGCGAGGGGCGTCGGGCGGAGGAGGGAGAAGGAGGCGGCGGCGGCGGCTCCTCTGGCCCGTGCGCGGGCGCGGGCGGGCCGGCCACGGGCCGCGGCGGGCTCCGGCAGCGGCGGTGGAGAGAGAGGGAGGCGGCGAATGGGAGGCTGCCACATGACGGCGGACATGGTGGCGGACACGTCCGTCGGCAGGGAAAGTGTCCGGCGGTGCGCGAGGTGGATTTTAGGGTTTCGGACGAGGGGGAATCCGGATTTCGGGGAAGGGGTCTTTAAATAGGCATAGAGGGAGCTAGGAGAGTCCAAATGAGGTGCGGCTTTCGGCCACGTGATCGTGATCGAATGCTCTAGATGATGGAGAAGACTTAGGTGGGTTTTGGGCCAAATTGGAGGGCTGTTGGGCTGCAACACACACGAGGCCTTTTCGGTCCCTCGGTTAACCGTTGGAGTATCAAACAAAGTCCAAATGATACGAAACTTGACAGATGGTCTACCGGTAGTAAACCAAGGCCGCTTGGAAAGTATCGGTCCAATCTGGAAATGTTTAATCCCCACACACGAAAGAAAGCTAGAAATGACCACCGGAAGAGAACGAAACGCCGGAATGCAAAACGGACAACGGGGAAAATGCTCGAATGCATGAGGCGAACACGTATGCAAATGCAATGCACATGAAGCATGATATGAGATGCATGACAACGACAACAACACACGGAGACAAAAACCCGAACCCGAGATAATAAATTAACTTAACGCCGGAAATGGCAAGAGTTGGAGTACAAATTGGGAAAGTTACATCCGGGGTGTTACAACACTCCACCACTACGAAAGGATCTCGTCCCGAGATCTAGGACTGAAAGAATGCTGGGTACTCAGAACGGAGGTGATCCTCGCGTTCCCAGGTAGCTTCACGGTCGGAATGATGTGACCACTTGACTTTGAGAAATTTGATTGACTTGTTGCGAGTCTTGCGTTCAGTCTCTTCAAGAATAGCAACTGGGTGCTCACGATAAGAGAGATCTTCTTGGAGCTCAATGTCCTCGAAGTTGACGGTGCGGTCAGGAGTCTTGAAGCACTTTCGAAGCTGAGAGACATGGAACACGTCATGAACATTTGCAAAGTTTGAAGGAAGCTCGAGTTGATAGGCGAGGTTGCCTCTCTTGCTGACAATCTTGAAAGGTCCCACGTATCTAGGGGCAAGCTTCCCTTTGATACCGAAGCGGCGAATACTTTTCATAGGAGAGACACGGAGGTAAACATGATCTCCGATCTCGAAAGCCAAATCACGGTGCTTACTATCATAGTAGCTCTTCTGGCGGGATTGGGCTGCTTTGAGGTTATCACGAATGACTTTGCACATTTCCTCTGCCTCTGTGATTAAGTCATTACCCAAAAGCTGACGTTCACCGGTTTCAGACCAGTTGAGAGGGGTACGGCACTCACTGCCATACATAATTTCAAATGGGGCCTTGCCCGAACTTGCTTGAAAACTGTTGTTGTAGGAGAATTCAGCATAAGGAAGACAATCCTCCCACTTCATGCCGAAGGAGATCACACAAGCCCTGAGCATATCTTCAAGAATCTGGTTGACACGCTCGACTTGACCGCTAGTTTGAGGATGGAAAGCTGTGCTGAAGCGGATGTTGGTGCCCATGGCCTTCTGAAAAGAATCCCAAAACTTCGAGGTAAAGATGCTGCCACGGTCTGAAGAGATCACTTGAGGAATACCGTGCAGAGAGACAATACGAGAGGTATAGAGTTCCGCCAATTGAGCTGCAGTGATCGACTCTTTGATAGGCAGAAAGTGAGCCACTTTGGTGAGTTTGTCGATGACAACGAATATAGCATCATTGCCACGCTTGGACTTTGGAAACCCAGTCACGAAGTCCATTTCAATGTGGTCAAACTTCCATTCTGGAATGGCAAGAGGTTGGAGGAGACCTGCTGGCCTTTGGTGTTCTGCCTTCACTCTTCTGCAGACATCACATTCGTTCATGAATTGAGCTATCTCGCGCTTCATTCGAGTCCACCAATAAGCTTGCTTAAGGTCCTGATACATCTTCGTGCTCCCAGGGTGGATGGAGAGGAGAGAATTGTGAGCCTCGTTCATGATCACTATACAAAGGTCACCTTTGGGTACAACAATACGATCCTCGAAGAAAAGAGTGTCCTTGTCATCAAGGCGCTAGCACTTGTACTTGGGTTGACTCTTGGCAATCCCAATCTTCACCTTTTTCACCATAGCATCAAGAAGCTGGACTTGGCGAATCTGGTCTTCTAAGGTAGGAGAGACTTGAAGGTTGGCGAGGAATCCTTGAGGAACAACTTGCAGGTTAAGTTTGCGGAAAGCTTCACAAAGCTCGGGTTGATAAGGCTTGAGAATCAGACTGTTGCAGTAAGCTTTTCTGCTCAAAGCGTCAGCAATCACATTGGCCTTGCCTGGAGTATACTCAATACTCGGATTATACTCTTGAATCATTTCGACCCATTGAGTTTTCCTGAGGTTGAGATTAGGCTGAGTGAAGATGTACTTGAGACTCTTGTGATCAGTGAAAATGTCCACTTTTCTTCCCAATAGAAGATGTCTCCAAGTCAAAAGAGCATGCACAACTGCCGCCAACTCGAGATCATGAGTGGGGTAGTTCTTCTCATTAGGCTTCAACTGGCGAGAGGTATAAGCAACAACTTTCTTCTCTTGCATCAATACTGCCCAAGACCTTGGAGAGAGGCATCACAAAAGACCTTGTACGGCTTGGATTCATCAGGCGGAGTGAGAACTGGAGCAGTGATCAATTTCTCTTTCAAAGTGTTGAAAGCAATGTCACACTTTGGAGACCAAACGTACTTGACGTGCTTCTGGAGAAGATTTGAGAGAGGTTTCGTGATCTTAGAAAAGTTTTCAACGAATCTTCGGCAATAGCTTGCGAGACCGAGGAAGCTACGGAGTTGCTTCACGTTCTGAGGAGGTTCCCAATTCACAATTGCAGACACCTTCTCAGGATTCATGGCAATGCCCTTGGCAGAGATGATATGACCAAGATAAAGAACCTCATCGAGCCAAAATTCACACTTGGAGAACTTGGCGTAGAACTTGTGTTCCCTCAACTTATCAAGAACCAAATGCAAGTGCTTGGCTTGATCTTCCTTGTTCTTGGAGAAAACCAGAATGTCGTCAAGATAGACCAAAACGAAGTCATTGGTGTAGGCGTTGATGAAATTCATCATGCGAGAGAACGTCGGAGGAGCATTGACGAGGCCAAAAGACATGACAGTGTATTCATATGAACCAAAGCTTGTCCTGAAAGCCGTCTTGGGAATATCTTGCTCACGGATTCGAATCTGATGATAACCCATATGGAGATCAAGCTTGGAGAATACTTGGGCACCTCTGAGTTGTTCGAACAGCTCATTGATGTTGGGAAGTGGATATTTGTTCTTGATGGTCTTCTTGTTCACTAGACGGTAATCAACACAAAGTCGGTCTGTTCCATCCTCCTTCTTCACAAAAAGAACACCACAACCCCACGGAGAAGAACTAGGCCGGATGAGACCCATTTTCTCTTGAATATCAAGTTGCTTCTTCAACTCCTTCAACTCTTCAGGTCCGAGCTTGTAAGGACGTTTGCACACAGGTTCCATGCCAGGCTCAAGATCAATAACGAATTCAACTGGCCGGTGCGGAGGCATTCCTGGAAGCTCTTCTGGAAAGACGTCTTGATATTCGCAAACGACTGGAATTTGCGAAATAGCATCCAATTCATCCTTCTCATTGAGAGAAAACAGACGGATGGTATCATCACGAGCAGCAAAGACAATTACATCCTCAGACGAATGAGTCAATTGAATCTTCCTGGCAGCACAATCAAGCTGAGCCTTGTGCTTAGAAAGACAATCCATTCCGAGAATAAGATCAATATCCGAGTTTCCAAGAACCACCGGAGAAGAGAGAAACTTGTAATCGCCCAATGTGATAGAAACATCTGGGGCAATAGCGCTTGCATTCATGAATTTACCCGGAGAAACAACAGATAACTGTCTAGGCAAATCTTGCAAAGGCAACTCATGCTTAGAAACAAATGGTCTCGAGATGAAACAATGCGATGCACCCGTGTCAAAAAGAACTTTTGCAGGAATATCATTAACAGGAAGGTTACCCATGATCACATCTGACGAGTCCTCTGCCTGAGCTGCATTCATCAAGTTGACCTTGGCGGACTTGGGGTTATGCTTGACCACAGATGTACTTCCCGATCTGACAGGAGGAGGAGGAAGACGCCTCTGGTTGAAACACTTGTTGGCATAGTGACCCTTCTGTTGGCACTTGTTGCACGTGACCTCTGAAAGCGGACGGTGGTACGGAGCACTCGATCTTGGAGCTTGAGACGAAGTCTTGTTCTGAAAGCCAGGGTTGGGTGGGTGGGAAGAACCACTGCCACCTTTGCTCTTCTGCTGATACGGCTGACGGAACGGAGGAGGAGGAAGCCAATACTTCTGCTGCTTGGCCACTTGAGTAGAGGAAGAAGGAGTAACATCTCTGGCTCGCTTCTTGGAAGCATCACACCTCAACTGAGCAGCCTCTTGCTTCAGTGCCATGTTGTAGAACTCATTGTATCTCAAGGGCTCAAAGAGAACAAGAGCTAGCTGAATTTCTTCTCTGAGACCACCCCTGAACTGGTATATCATGCTCTTCTCATCAGGGACGTCCTGCTTGGCAAAGCGGGCGAGCTTCTGGAACAACTTGTTGTAGTCATAGACAGATAAAGAGCCTTGCTTCAGATTGCGGAATTCCTCACGCTTGCTTTCAACCACGCTTTGAGGAATATGATGAGCTCGTAAATCTCGACGGAAATCATCCCAAGTGATAACACGTCCACCTCTGGAGTCCTTGTACTGCTGGAACCATTCTGCAGCTTGATCTTTGAGTTGGAAGGAAGCGAACTTAACAAAGTCCTTAGGCCTGACGTTACTGCACTCGAAATGCTTGCACAGATCCACAAGCCAATCGTCAGCATCGGTTGCCTCAACACAATTGCTGAAAGTCTTTGGCCCGTTAGCAAGGAACCGGTTGAGTGAAGCAAAGTGATTCTGATTGCTGCCTTGATTCCCTTGGTTGCCTTGATTGCGCTCTTGAAGAATTTGCATGATCAACTGTGTGTTTGCATTGGTTGCGGCCATCACAGCTTGCCATGCCTCCGGAGGAGGGGGAGGTGGTGGCGGATCAGGATTCGGAGTCGTGCGCGTTGGAGGAGCCATCCTGAAGAGGTTGACCACCATTAGCACATTGACAGATAAATATTGAAGCTGAATCCAACGGAATGAAAATTGCAACATATAGTCTTCACATCCGAACAAAATGAATGAATGCATTCCTCTTGAAATGGTCACATATCCATAAATTGAGAAGCCACGTAGAATTAAGGTAGAGAAATAAATCAACAAGGTACGGATCAAGAACGAATAATCGGTAAGAAATCCCCATCTCAAACCAATATCCGTGGAAGAAGAACTAGAGCTACTAGAATTCCCACCTATGAAACTCCCGAACCTTTCCGGTTATGCAATCAGGTGTTGGGGATACAGGGGAAGCATAATATCTCACCCAAACTAGCAAATCCTACATCCAGCTGTATCCATCCTTCAACACATAACCAAGAAACCTTTGGAAACCATCTACCTCAACCTTCGAAAAGCATCCGTTATACAAGTTATGGCGATACTCCCGAACTCCCGCCCCAGTACTGGGTGACGTCGAGGTTATCTCACCAACGAACTGCATAAAAGAGATTTTCGATGTCGGCGTACTAAACTCAGGTATTCGAGAACTGCAACCATAAAATTATGATGACAACACCTCAGAGCTCAACTCCCCGGGACACTTCCACTAAACCCCTGACAGGAGGCACCAAGACAATGTTCTCATCATAAAACCATCGGAATGATTCCAAGATACCCGCGTGATCCTAAATTTTTTTTAGTGAAATTTGAGAAGAGAATAGTCAAAACTCTACGTCAGGATGCCTTACCAGAGCGATGAGGAGACTGGGAAGTAAAAAGAATTCCTAATCTCTCCGATATATAATTCCTAAAAGACTCAAAACATTTTTCTAGACACAACTCGGCCGCTAAAAACGATCAAGCAATGGGGCTCCTAAGGTCGGGGATGGCTCTGATGACCAACTTGTAACACCCTCGATGTGACTATATCTCGCACGTGTCGAGGCACGACTTAGAGGCATAATCGCATTGAAGGCATATGTCGCAAGTTAGGCAATCTTCACAACATCCCATGTAATATAAATCATAAAGGGGAGGTAACATAGTTGGCTTACACTCGCCACGTCAATCAAGTACATAAATAACATTACATCATCCAAACACTCATGGCCCGACTACAGAGCCAAAACAAAAGAGAACCCAACATGCGACACGGTCCCAATCACCCCCAACTGGGCACCACTACTGATCATCGGGAAAGGAAACATAGTAACGTTGAGAGTCTTCGTCGAACTCCCACTTGAGCTCATACGCGTCTCCTGGAGCGGAATCATCAGGTCCTGCATCTGGTGTAATAGTAATCTGTGAGCCACAGGGACTCCGCAATCTCACACCCTCGCGATCAAGACTATTTAAGCTTATAGGTAAGGCAAGGTAAATATGTGGAGCTGCAACAAGCGACTAGCAAGTATGGTGGCTAACTTATACGCAAAAGAGAGCGGGAAGAGGTGGCAAAGCGCGAGCGAGAAACTAGAGAGCAACCTGCGCAAACATTACTCCAACACCGTGTCCACTTCCCGGACTCCGCCGAGAAGAGGCCATCACGGTAACACACTCGGTTGATTCATTTTAATTAAGTTAAGGTTCAAGTTATCTACAACCGGACATTAACAAATTCCCATCTGCCCATAACCGCGGGCACGGCTTTCGAAAGTTCAAATCCCTGCAGGGGAGTCCCAACTTAGCCCATGACAAGCTCTCACGGTCAACAAAGGAATAGACCTCCTCCTAAGACGTTCCGATCAGGCTCGGTATCTCGGTAATTCAAGACACTTCGACAGGATAAAACAAGACCAGCAACACCGCCCGAATGTGCCAACAAATCCTAATAGGAGCTGCACATATCTCATTCTCAGGGCACACTCAGATGAGCCAGACGTCGGGTAGGCCAGCCCAGAGTTGCCCCTGGTAGCCCCGGACATCGCTCGGTTGGACCAACACTCAGAGGAGCACTGGCCCGGGGGGGTTAAAATAAGATGACCCTTGAGTCTGCAAAACCCAAGGGAAAGAAAAGGCTAGGTGGCAAATGGTAAAACCAAGGTTGGGCATTGCTGGAAAAGCTTTAATCAAGGTGAAATATCAAGGGGTTCCCATTATAACCCAACCGCGTAAGGAACGCAAAATCCGGGAACATAACACCGATATGACGGAAACTAGGGCGGCAAGAGTGGAACAAAACACTAGGCGAGAGGCCGAGCCTTCCACCCTTTACCAAGTATATAGATGCATTAAGATAACATGGCAATATAATGATATCCCAACAAGTAAATAAAAGATGTTCCAACAAGGAACGGCCTCCAATCTTCACCTGCAACTAGCAACGCTATAAGAGGGGCTGAGCAAAGCGGTGACATAGCCAATCAATGGTTTGCTAGGACATGGTGGGTTAGAGGTTTGACATGGCAATTTGGGAGGCTTGCAAGCAAGTGGTAGGCATCGTAGCATTGGCATAGCAAAAGAGCGAGCAAACTAGCATAGCAAAGATAGTGGTGATTTCGAGGGTATGATCATCTTGCCTGCACAGTAGTCAGAGTTGACTGGATCCTCGAAAGCAAACTCAATGGGCTCCTCGTTAGTGAACTCGTCTCCCGGCTCTACCCAAACAAGACAAACAAGCAACAAGGATACAATCAACCACGTGCAAGGATCAAGCAATATGATGAAATGATGATATGCTATGCGGGATGCGATGCAGGATGCAAAATGCAAGATATGACAGGAAATGCATGAACCTGGCCTCAACTTGGAAATCCAAGTGTTCCACTGGAAAGATGAGATGAAATCGCTTGAAAACAATATAAAGAACGCTGGAATCGAAGTTACGGTTTCGAAATGGCAAGCGATTCAAAAATGGCACTGGTTTGCAATTTACAGCAAGTAGGCATCTAAATGCAATGAAATGAACATGATACATGACCCAAACATGACAACAAAATACATGGCAGGGATGCATACAAGATGCTTAACAAAACACTAGCACTGAGCTACGGCCAATTCATCCATTAACAGGTTCAAACAAGCATGGCAAAAATGCATATGACAAACAGATCTCAGACTTAGTGAAATTAACACTTGTCTGGAATTTTAGATCAGGTAGCCCTCTTCGGAGCAACAAAACTACATGCTACAGGACCTGAACATGGCAAAGTAAAGCATGGCATGGAGCTACTCAAAGATATTAACAAAAGTCCCTTAGTGACCTTGAACCAAAAGGGATCAGAAAATACAATTGCAAGCATGTGAACATAGCAAAAACATAATCAGTTTTCATACTTAGTGAAAACTGGAGCAAGCTGAAATATAACTCAAGTAGGCATGTTTACGAGCTCGAGGCACTCACTACGGTGGAAGTCATGGCAAGACAAGCATACATCTATCACAAACACACAAAATTCAAGCTAGACATGGCAAGAACAATAGCATAGCATGCACGGATCAACTACAACATCATCGGCAAAATTGCAAACAAGTTGACAATCTGCCCAGATTCATAAAGTAACAAAAGTAGAGCTCGATTGACTCAAGCTCGGTTGCTCCATAGTTGCAAACAAAGGAATGGATGGATAGATCACTACAATAATAACAAAACATCCTTACTGATTATCCTCAAAAGAGGCACGGATCAATAGGAAACAACATGGACATATGGCATCATGAGATAAACAGCTCCAGGACTTAGTGAAATTGCTAAGTCCCTGAAAACAGAATTAGCAAGTGCACCACTTTGCAAGCGTGCACAAGTCACCACACACATCACAAAAATACATGGGTTGCACCTCTGGAAAGATGACAAAACCCTTAACAGAACATATGTAGAGCATCAGGGCATATCATGCACACATTAATCATGGCAAAAATGACAAAAATCTAAACGGAGTAGCAGATCTGACAATTATCTCAAGTAGCCCTCTTCTAACGGCATTTCGGGCATCAAGATGAACTCAAATGAAAATGATGCAATGGAATGAAATGATGTACTCTCTGAGATGAACATTTTGATATGATATATGCATGAATCGGAGCGACGGATGCAAAGTTACGGCGCTAGGAAGAAGGGCACATGGATCTGGAATTCTGGGACTTAGAGAAAAATCAACCTCGCGAAAATTAGGGTTACTGTAGCAACCGAATCAGATCTGGGCGCAGCACGCGGATCGAGGTCCACCGGAGCTCTCGCCGGAGCTCCTGTTAACCGGCGCCGGAGGGAGAGGCCGAGGCGAGGGGCGAGGCCGGAGGAGGCTGCGGTGGCCGGCGGGGCGACGCGGGGCGGGCGGAGGCGGCGGGGCC